>NW_017385607.1:0-411 GCF_001602025.1 Plasmodium gaboni | reverse complement strand
ACTATATGTGGTGGTGTCACTATATGTAGTGGTATCCACAGTATTATCGATACCACTATATATGTTACCACGTGTATTGGTCCCACTAGGTTTTGTTGTACCACTATTTGTTGTGCCACTAGGTGTTGTGGTATCACTAGGTGTGGTGGTATCCACTATGTCCATGTTATCACCAGTACGTGGTATATCACTGTGTGTCGTACCACTATGTGTGGTACCACTAGGTCGTAGTATTATGTCGATGAGTGTTTTGTGTTTACCACCACCATATCCATATATCTCATTAATATCCAGTTCGTCAACCTCGCTATCGGACGATGACGTGGTCACATCACTCGACGATATATTACCAATATATGTGTCACTATCGTCATTTTCCACATATATGTATGTTTTGCCACGATATTTGGT
>NW_017385606.1:0-2797 GCF_001602025.1 Plasmodium gaboni | reverse complement strand
CTAAAAAGGATAAAAAAAAAATTTTGTAAATAGAAATTTTGTTATATTCATAATTATATAATATAATCATGTGCGTATATAAGGATTCAATAAATATAATAATTATATATATATATATATATATATATATATATATATAGAATATATTACTTATAATTGTATGGTAATACCAATATTTATATAACATTCCTTTTATTTTGTGTTAATATATATATATTTATTCTCATTATTGGAAATATAAATCATTTTATAAATATGAATAAATTGTAAATTCATAAATAAAAATATATATATATATATAGTTTATTTTTCTATGTATGTAATATAATATATATTCATATTTTATTATTTTCTATTTTAAATTGCGTAATATTAAAAAAAAAAAAAAAAAACTTTAAAATATTTAAAATAAGTCTTAATAAAATATGTTAAGACACAATTTTTTTTTTTTTTTTAAATATGATGTATGTCCATTTATATTAAAAATTAAATATAAATATAACAAAAAAAAAATAATAATAAATCATCATACAAATTAAGAGAAAAACATAAATATAAGAAAAAGATATAATTAAAAAAAAAAAAAAAAATTGTTAATGTAATATAATACAAATAAAAAAATTAAATATAAAAGAACAAAATATACATATATATATATATAAAATTATATTAATCCTTTTTAAAAGCACATTATACAATAAATTTATAAAATAAGGAAAATATAAAAAATATGACAAATAATTTAATATATATATATTTTCAATAGTTACTATTGTTATTATTAGATTAATCTGGAAGTCGAAAAAACAGAAAAGTGAAGTATGGTTACTATTGTTATAATAATGAAATTATATTCATTAAATGTAATCATATTATTATTTTTTATAATTTCATTTTAAATATGAAGATACCATAATATTATTATATTATTTTAAAAATAAAAAAAAGAAAGAATGAAAGTAATAAATGTACAAAAAAATAACAAATATTAATATCCTTTATTAATTCATATGTAAAACATATATCTTAGTTTTCCATCACAAACCAAAAAAAAAAAAAGGATTATTAAATGAACATATATATATATATATATATATATTTAAGCTAATTCCGAATCTTAAGAACAAGAATTAATGATATGTATAATGATATTAATAATAATAATAATTCATATATCATGTATTATATATAGGAAAGCATTCATCCTCAACAATAGAATCGTTAACTACTAACACTTTATTCATTTTTTTTTTTTTATTTTTTTTTATTCTTTTGTACATTTATAGGATTATCATCATCAAAATCATCATATAGATAATTATCATCACGTGATTTACTTAATAACTCATTTTCCTTTTGATCAAAAATATGTTCTCAAAAATATAGAGGCTTGGTACATTATTAATTGAACAATTAGGTTTATTTATAGAATTTCAATAGATATATTAGTTGATAAAATTTTATTGTTCTTATTATTCTATTTACATATATATATATATATATATATATATATATATATATATATATATTCACAATACTATTGTTTCTAGGTAGTAATTGATCAAGTGATATTATTATTATTATACTAATTAGTTTTTGTATTATTTAAATTATATTCTTCGTGAATTAGAAGCATTTTGTGCTTATTTTCATCATAAATATCCTTTGACCAATGAATGTTATTTTCATTATTCCACTCCTCATTCAATTTATCTAATAATTCATCTTTATTACTACATTTTTCGCACATATCTCTATGTCTATCTAACCATTTATGAAACAAATATTTTTGATTACTTATAAGATCATCATATTTTTGTGTAGCAACGTTATTAAAAGTTGTATTTTTTGTATTATTTGTTTCATATAATTCGTTTTCTTTTCTTTTGAGCAACTCATCATAAATATCAACATTATGATTACGATTTAACGAATCATTAATTAAATCTATTCCACTATATATATTATTTGAAACATATTTTGGATCATCCATTGTATTACTAGTTATTTCGTTTTGTTTTGGTATATTCCAATCAATATTATAAATAACCTCTTCACGACTATTATCAAGAAATCTATCTTGAATTTGAGTAATAAAAGGTTTTTCTTCCATACTACTATCCACAGTATTGGGTGGGCTATCTGTAGTGTTTCCACTAAGATTTTCACGAGATATATCCATATTATCAGTTTGTAACATGTTAGATATAAAATCCTGTTTTATTTTGTTCCATTCATTATCTGTAAGTTTGTTTATGGGTATGTCACTTGGTGGTACGTTTTGTGTATATGGTGTATCATCGTGTGTATCTTGTACGTTATTATTTGTACTTGGTTTTAATACCAATTCAATCAATGTTTTATATTTAGGACTACGTGGCATATACATATCTATTTCTTCATACTCACTTTCGGACGAGGAAGTCACGTCCGTGGTATCAGATGTAAACATATATTTGTCATCATCTGTATCATTTTCTACATATATGTATGTTTTGCCTTTATATTGACTATATGGTACATATCTATTGGTGGACTCATTTCTAGGTATGTTATAATCGTTTTGGGGTATATCAAGCACACGAAAAAGTTTTGTAGTCCAAGTTTAGGTTTTTTCTATAAAAAATGTAAATATATATATATATATGTATATATGTAGGTGCAACATATATGTATATAAATTTTTTTTTTTTTTTTTTTTTTTCATTTATTTATATATTTTTTTTTTTTTCTTTTTTTTTTTTTTTTTTTTTTTTTTTTTTAATTTTAATTTTTGTTTTATTTTTATAAATTTTTT
>NW_017385605.1:0-423 GCF_001602025.1 Plasmodium gaboni | reverse complement strand
TTCGTCCATATGGATATCCATAGACACATTTGTGCGTAAATTCTTTGTTTGAACATTCGTATTTGTTGTTATAAAATCATTATATGGAATATTTGTTGATCCAAGGTGTTCAAGAGTTGTTTTATCATTACCTTCATGATTTATTTGTGTGTTTGGATTAATCATATTATAATTTTCATCATTATTTTTATTAATATCATTATCGTTCAAAGGTATATCCAATATATGTTCGTTATTTTCTTTATTCCATTCATCTTTTAATTTACTTAACATTTCCTCTTTGTTATTCCATTTGTTACACATATCTCTATGTCTATCAAGCCATTTATGGAACAAATCTATTTGATTATTTATAGGATTATCATATATTTGTTTTGCAACTCTATTTGTTGATGTATGTTTTGTATGTTTAGTCTCAAATAA
>NW_017385604.1:0-428 GCF_001602025.1 Plasmodium gaboni | reverse complement strand
GAGGAAGAATGGAATGAATTAAAAAAGGATTTTATTTCGAACATGTTACAAAATGATAATATGGATATAGCTAACGAAAACCCCCCTGGAAACATTTGTATTGTCCCACAACCTGATACTGTGGATAATACTGTGCGAGAAAAGCCTTTTATTACAAAAATCCAAGATAGGAAATTATATGGTGATAACGAGATTACATATAATATTGAATGGAATGTTCCGGAAAATACACAGATATATACTGCGGATGATCCGAAATACAATAGTTTATATAGCGGTATTGATTTAATCAATGATTCGTTAAACAATGATCAACATGTAGATATATATGACGAGTTGCTCAAACGAAAAGAAAATGAATTATTTGGAACAAAATATCCAAAAAAACGATACACGTTTTAATTGTGTTGCCAGTATAAATAATAAGA
>NW_017385603.1:0-548 GCF_001602025.1 Plasmodium gaboni | reverse complement strand
AAAAATAAAATATAAAAACAATTCATTTAAATAAAAATGATGAAAAGAAAAATTCGGTTAAAATAAAAAAATATATATATATAATACAGTTAAAATAAAAATATATATATATATAATACAGTTAAAATAAAAATATATATATATATATATATATATATATATAATTAAGTTAAAATAAAAAATGAGAAAAAAAAAAAAAAAAACAATTACCTATATTTATTTACATACATACATATATATCCCAATACCTATATACCTAAACCCACACTTACATACATATATATATCCCAATACCTATATACCTAAACCCAAACGTACATATATATATTCACACACCTACATATACATATATTTTTTTTGTAGAAAAAGCCCAAAATTCCAACTACTAAACTTTTTCGTGTTATTGATATTCCCCAAAACGATTATAGTATACCTACAGAGAAATCATCAAATAAATATGTTCCATACAGAAGTGCACAATATAAAGGAAAAACGTACATTTATATGGAAGCAAACGAATCGGACGATTATATTGGTAATATATCTTC
>NW_017385602.1:0-3141 GCF_001602025.1 Plasmodium gaboni | reverse complement strand
ATTTTTTTATTTTTAAATATAAATAATATATACTAAACAATTATTAAAAAAAAAAAAAAAAAAATATAATAATATTATGTACAATATTTTAATTGTTGAAAATATAAAAAAAAAAATGTACTTTTTTTATTATTATTAATATAATAATAATGAAAATATATCAATGTTTTTATAAATAAAAAAAAAAAAAAAAAAAAAAAAAAAAAAAAAAAGAAAAAATTCTTTTGCAAAGTATAAAAAATATGTAATTAAATATATATAAATATATGATAAAATAATTTTATTATATTTTTTTCTATATTACAAAACAGGTTGCATTTTTTTTTTTTTATAGCTATGTGCCTATAGAAAAAATATAAATAATATATATATAATATGTATATTATATATATATTATATAAACATACATAAGGTAATTAATTATAAAATATTTAGTTATTTAGAATTTATATTATTATTAGTATATTAATTAAATATATTATTTATATTAAAATTTAATGTATATATTATTATTTTTTTCGATTTGTATATGCACGAATTTAACATTGTTTTATAGAAAAAAAATATAAGAAAAAAAAATGGTTATATATATTTATTATATTATATATAATTATTATACTTAGCTTTATAACATATATTATAGAATATATATATAATATGAATAAATTATTGTGATATATAAATAAAAAATATATATAACGAACCACATTTATAAAAAAATTTTTGTTAGTTAATTTATAAGTTTATTTTTAACCTATGTGTTAATATATTAACATAAAAAAAAAATAATATATATAATATAATATATATTTAATTTTATATTTGCTTTTAATAATTTCTTATTAATTTTTTCTCCATTTATAAAAAAAAAAAAAAAAAATTTAATGAAATAATATATAAATAAATTTATCATTTCAAGAATAATATTATAGTAAAGCAGAAAATTTTATATATAAAATTACGTGTATTTTTTAACCATCAAAAATTAATTATATTATTATTATTTTTTTTTTTAATATAATTATGAAACATTTTTAATAAATATTTTCAATATAAATTAGTTGTACCTTTTTTTTTTTTTTCTTTAATATATTAAGAATATATATGTATATATTTGAAAACCTTAAAAATCAAAAAAAAAAAAAAAATATATATATATATATATATATACTATATATACCATTCGTTCTTATTTATATTTTTAGTAGTGAAATTTAGAAGTATTCGACATCACATTATATATAGAGATTATATTATTTTTTATAATATATTAAATAAGTTTATAATTAATTTGAAATATTATATAATATATTTTAATATTATTCCCAATAAATGAAATGTTCACACCAAAAAAAAAAAAATTATATTAATAATAATATTAAAAATAACTATATTAATTGTAATCAAAATTTACATTCATATTTAAATTAATAATAGTAGATTTTATCTATAATTTATATGGGAAATTTTCATTTTCTCAAAATAAAAATAAATAATTATTTATAGATTCAATATTAATATAAATATATTATATGTTGTATTTTTTATTAGGTTCAAAAGTTTAAATGTTTCTATAACTTCAAAAAAAATATTTAAATATTATGTACTTAAAAATAATTTGACATAATATAATACATTTTTATTATTAAAAGAGACCTCATTAAAAATATAAAAATAATTAAATATAATATTATTAAAATATATATATATATTTATTTTATATGTATGAAAAAAAATCCTTTATGTTAAATTATTATTTACATTTCCATATTTTAATTTTACAAAATTTTTCTTTTCAACACATCATTTTGATATTAATTTTATTTTTAATTAAACAGGAAAATTATAATATATCTTTTATTTATTTATTTATTTATTTATTTTAATTTTTTTAATATATCAATTTTAAACTTATCGACAATGTTATGGTTTTACCTTAACAAGTTAATCTTTTAATAACATGTATAAACTTATTTATAAGTTAATCATTCGCAAGGTACAAAAAAATAACATCTTTTTTATGTTAACATATATAAATGAATATATATATTTATTTATTTATATTTATTACTTTCAAGATATACACTGTTTTATCTTAATATGTTTATAATTACCCACAAAAATCAAAAAAACAAGAAATTTTAATCTATATAAACTAATAAATATATAAGCTACGCAAATATTTATTAAAAACATATGGATATAAAAAATTCTTATATAAAACATATATAATTTATCATTAGTAAATATATATATATATTTATTTTCTTTTAATAATTCATCCTAAATGATATATAAAACAATAGCTATAAATATTTATTAAAAAAAAAATATAAATAATGTTACATAAAAATATACATTAATAATTTATATATTGCATATATTTCATAAAGTATATATCATCTGAATGTTTTTTTTACAGTTGATAGTACCATATGCTGTAGATCAATAAAATTATTATATATCTGATTTTCACATTTTTCTTGCATATTATTATGAATTTAATCTAAACTAATAATTACCATATCATGATATATTCGCATTAAGAACATCAGTGTTAGTAACATTAAACTGGTTCATATTTATTTCCATAGAAACGTTTGCATTTGACAAATTGGATTTATTATTAATATTATTGATAATATAATTAGAGGTATTATATATGATATGGTAATTTATATTGTTCTCTTTTTCCCATTCTTCATTCAATTTGTTCAAAATATCCTCTTTATTATTCCATTGGTTGCACATATCTCTATGTCTATCTAGCCATTTATGATATAAATCTATTTGGTTATTTATTGGATCATAATATATCTGTTTGGAAACACTCTTTGTTGATGTATTTTTTGGATGTTTTGCTCCAAACAATTCATTTTCTTTTCGTTTCAATAATTCATCATAAATATCAATATGTTGATCACTATTTAAAGAATCATTGATTAAATCCATACCAGAATATTTGTCGTTTGATGAAACACACTTTAGATCATCGATAGAATTATTAGTTATTTCGTTTTGTTTTGGTATATTCCAATCAATATTATAAATAACCTCTTCATGACTATTATCAAGAAATCTATCCTGAATAGATGTAATAAAAGGTTTTTCTTCCATATTATTTGGTAAAATATTAGGTTG
>NW_017385601.1:0-702 GCF_001602025.1 Plasmodium gaboni | reverse complement strand
CAACATTATTAACATCCACAGTATTAGGGTGTGTATCCTTTGACATATCATCATTTTGTAGCTCATTATTTAATGATACATCAGGTCCAATATGTTCTAAATATTGCGATAGAAATTTGTTTTTCAATCGATTCCATTTTTCATCTGTAAGTGTATTGGTGGGCATATGAGTAGTATCCACTATATTATCTATATGTGTATTTTCTGCATCATGTGTTTTACTGTTTGGTTTTAGTACCACTTCGATCAACGTTTTGTATTTAGGACTACGCGGCATATACATATCTATTTCTTCATACTCACTTTCGGATGACGAAGTCACGTCCGTGGTATCAGATATAACCACGTAGTTGTCCGTGTCGTCGTCGTTTTCCACGTATATGTATGTTTTGCCAGCATAGTGGCCACTTTTATACGGCACATATTTATTGGTTGATCTATATGTTGGCATACCACTATCATTTTGCGGGATCTCAAGGATACGAAATATATCGGTAGGACGGGTAATTTTGGGTTTTTTCTACAAAAAAAAACAAGTGGATATATATATGAATATGTGGTAATATATATATGTATATATGTTGGTGTATATATATGTATATGTGGTAATATATATATATATAGGTATATATATATATATGAATATGTGGAAATATATATATATATATATATATAGATATGTGTTTGTGTATATATATATAT
>NW_017385600.1:0-3689 GCF_001602025.1 Plasmodium gaboni | reverse complement strand
ATATAAATAATTTATAAGAAAATTAATAAATAAGTATAGCAATATATATATATATATATATATATATATATAAACAATGTAATATATAAAAAAATATATATTTAAAATGTAAATTTTGTAAAAACAAATTAAAACAAAATACTGAAAAATAGTTGTATTGTTTAATGGAAAAAAAATATATACGTGATTTAATACATATTTGAATGACAAATATGATTATATGATAAATTTAAATATTTAGTTTATTAAAATATACATCTGTTTCTAAGAACCTTATTTCTTCTATCATTTATTTTCTTTTGTTTTTTTTGACAATGATCCATATGTATTTTCTTTTATATTCCAATAAAAATAAATAAAAATACATATATTTTACATCATAGCCTATATATTCCTTTATACATTTTTTTTATTTATAAAAGATACTAATATATTACATATAAAAACAGTTTTTAATTTAATTCTTTCGTTTTCTGTCTTTTATTTTTTATATATTCTCTTGATTTATTTCTTTTTTTCATAATGCAGTAGGAGCATCTGTTAATTTTTGGCGTATACACAATGCAACAATAATGATTTTTTTTATTTTTTATGTTATTTTATTTATTTCCTTTTTTTATTTTTTTAATGCATATAATATTTTAGACTTTTATTTGAAGAAGAAATAGAAATAAATATAATTAATTTTATATTATTTGCTTACTCGAAAATGTTCTTTTAAATAATTCGTTGGTTATTAGGATTACTTTACGGAAACGTAAAAACATATTTGTATGTTTTTTTTTTTTTTTTTCTTATGTATTATTCAATATACTGAATGTCATACAAAATGAAGAATATTATACATAATTATTCATGTGAAAATTATTAAAATAAATGTTTTCTATAATAATAGGTAAATAATAAGTAAAACATTTATTATATGAAAATGTTATAGAGTTGGATGTTGAATAAATGAATTATATAAAAGCTATTTTAAATATATGATTTTGTATATAACATAATATACATATAAGGAAATAAGGATAAAAATAATTAGGTAATATATACCATATTTATGAAAAAGTATATTATAAATATTATAGAAAAAAATAAAAAAAAAAAAAGAATGATAATTACAAATGAAAAAAAAAAAAACAAATATTCATCATTAATTTTTTTTTTTTTTTTTTTTAATTTTCCTTTGTTTTTATTTATTTAATTTATTTATTATATTATATATATATAATTGAATTATACGTACAAATTATAAATTGTTTTATGTATTATAGAAAAAAATAGTTTTATAAAATAAAAATGAAATAAAATAATAAATAATTAGCACTATAAATAATGAATAAATAAGCTCATAAAAAAAAAAAAAAAAAAATATATATATATATATATATATAATATTTCTAATTTATTATATGTTCACATACTACATAAATAAAAAAAAAAATAAAATAAAAATGTTCAAATCAATTTATTTAATGAATTAAAAAACCATTATATTTTTTTTTTTTTTAAAATGAATTTTAATAAATATTTTTTTTAAAAACACACAAACAAATTTAATATATATATATATATATATATATATATATATATATATATATATATATTATACGGATTAATTGTTTTATTAAAATTAGGATTTATATATCTTCGGTCACATATATTCAAGAAATATATATCCAAATTTCATCCTCATAAATTTTCATCACTACTATTTTCTATTGAATCCATATCATCAAAATAGGTATATCTATTAGTATCACTATATATTGTATTTGTTCCACTAATATCCATATTAGATCTAGGGGTCATATCACTACTAATTTCTACATAAAGGTTAGTATTTAACAATTTATCTCTATTATTAAAAGGGCTGACTTCATCAATGGATATATCATCAAAATAGGTATATCTATTAGTATCACTATATATTGTATTTGTTCCACTAATATCCATATTAGATCTAGGGGTCATATCACTACTAATTTTTACATAAAGGTTAGTATTAAACATTTTATGTGTAGTATTGTTATCATTTTCCACAGGTATATTATCATCATGTTGCCTATTCCACTCCTCATTCGACATATCCGGTTTGTTTTTCCACTGGTTAGATCTATGTCTATCTAACCATTTATCAAATAAATCCAGTTGGTTGAGTATAGGGTTATCATATATTTGTTTAACAACTCTATTTGTTGTTGTATGTTTTGGATGTTTTGTTCCAAATAATTCATTTTCTTTTCGTTTTAACAACTCATCATAAATATCAATAGGTTTTCCACTTAGATAATCGTTAATTAGATCAATACCACTATATAAACTATTGTCCTTAGGAGTATGTGTAATGTTAGAATATATCTGTGTATGTTTTGGAACATTCCAATCTATATCGTAATTGATTTTTTCATGATTATCAAGAAATCTATCCTGAATAGATGTAATAAAAGGTTTTTCTTCCATATTATTTGGTAAAATATTAGGTTGTGAGTCCATAAAAGTATTTCCACTTTTGTTTTCATTAGGTAAATCCTTTTGTACTGTTTGTAAATATTGCGAGATAAAATCCTTTTTTAATTCATTCCATTCTTCCTCAGTCCATTTATTGATGGGTATATCACTATTATTTTTCACATCATCTGTATAAGTATCTTGTACATTATTATTTGTGCTCGGTTTTAGTAGTACTTCGATCAACGTTTTATATTTAGGACCAAGTGGTTTATATATATCATTTATATCCATCTCTTCATATTCACTTTCTGATGAAGAAGTAATATCAGAAGAAGATATATAACGAAGATAATCATCCGGTTCGTCTCCTTCCATATAAATATATGTTTTTCCTTTATATTGAGCACTTCTGTATGGAACATATCTATTGGTGGAGGTTTGTGTGGGCATTGCATCCTCATTTTGGGGTATATTAAGCACTCGAAATATCTCGGGAGGTATGGCTGGGGGTTTTTTCTAAGAAAAAAAATAAATATACGTATGTGAATATATATATGTAGGTGTGTGGGTATATATATATATGTACGTTTGGGTATATATATATGTATGTGTATGTATGTATGTAAATAAATATAGGTAATTATTTTTTTTTTTTCTCATTTTTTATTTTAACTTAATTTTTTTTGGATAAAATTTTTCCTTTTTATTTTAACTGAATTCTTTTTATATTTTTTTTTAAATAAATTCTTTTTATATTTTTTTCTGATAAAATTTCACATTTTTTATTTTAACTAAATTTTATTTTCAATTGATTATTTTTTTTTTTTTTTTGTATTTTTAATTAATTTATTTTTTCAATTTTATTTTTTTTTTCTAACTGAATATTTTTTGTGTATTTTTTTTTATTTAAAAAAATTATCAATTTCATTTTTATTTTGAAATGTGTGAAATTTTTTTTTTCCCTCTCTTTTTTTTTAATATATTTTTTTTTTTTTCTATATTAACAATATTTTTTTTGAATATTTTAACTTCATTCTATATATATATATAGAAATTATGTCTGTTCACATATATATATAACCCCCACACATATATATATCCCCCACACATATATATATCCCCCACATATATACATCCCACGAAGATGTATATCCCCCGTGAGGGGGGCGCACAAATATTTATAAATATATATGTTATGGATATATATATACATATACATATATGCACCATATAGGAAC
>NW_017385599.1:0-1015 GCF_001602025.1 Plasmodium gaboni | reverse complement strand
AAAAAAAAAAAGTAAAAAAATTTGTTAAAAAAAAAAAAAATTTTATTAAAAAAAAAAATTATATAAAATTTTATACAATGAACACTAAATTGAAAATTAAATAAAAATATATATATTAAAAAAAAAAAAATATATATATATATTAAAAAAGAAAAAAAAATAAAAAAATTTTGTATACATATATATATTGCACCTACATATATATATATATATATACATATATATATTTACATTTTTTATAGAAAAAACCTATTTTTCGACCTCCGAAACTTTTTCGTGTTATTGAGTTACCACAAAACGATTACGGTATCCCTGATAAAGCATCCACCAATAGATATGTACCATATGCCAGTCGTTATAAAGGCAAAACATATATTTACGTGGAAGGAGAAGAAACGGACGATTATCTTCGCGACATATCTTCTACTGATATTACGTCGTCATCCGAAAGTGAAGTCGAAGAAATGGATATAAATGATATATATCCATATAAATCGCCTAAATATAAAACTTTGATCGACATAATATTACGGCCAAGTACATCACCACATGGTACACAGGATAATACATATATAGATAATATAGTGGATACTAGTGATACAACCACCAAGAAGCTTACAGATAACGAGTGGAACGAACTAAAACAGGATTTTATTTCGAACATGTTACAAAATGATAATATAGATATAGCTAACGAAAACCCCCCTGGAAACATTTGTACGGACTCACAACCTGATACTGTGGATAATAGTTTTGGAGAAAAACCTTTTATTACTCAAATCCAAGATAGGAAATTATATTGTGATAACGAGATTACTTATAATATTGAATGGAATGTTCCGGAAAATATTAATAGGACTACCAATAACATGAATGATCCAAAATATGTTTCATCAAACGACAAATATTCTGGAATTGATTTAATCAATGATTCGTTAAATAGTGGTAATGATATATATAATGAATTGTTAAAACGAAAAGAAAATGAATTATTTGGAACAAAATATCCAAAACA
>NW_017385598.1:0-1090 GCF_001602025.1 Plasmodium gaboni | reverse complement strand
AATACATCATAATATATTTATGACTACAGGTATAATTTTTATTTTCTTTATTCCATTAATTTTGTTATTTGCTTAACTATTCTTTTTTTTTTTATCTATTAATTTCACATATCACGATTCCTATAAATCCATTTACTACATAAATCTATTTGGACTTTTTAACGAATCATTGTGTTTTTTTGTTGCAACACTATTTGTTCTACTTGAAGTTTTTGTATGTTTTGTTCCAAACATTTCGTTTTCTTTCCTTTTGAGTAACTCATCATATATATCAATATCTTGATCACGATTTAAAGAATCATTGATTAAATCTATACCACTATATAAACTATTGTGCGTTGCAGTATTAGTTGTAATATTTTTTGGAATATTCCAATCAATATTATATATAATTTCGCTATCACCATGTAATTTTCTATCTTGAATGGATGTAATAAAAGGTTTTTCATCCATATTATTTGGTAAAATATTAGGTTGTGTATCCATATAGAAATTATCATCAATGGTATTTTCATTAGGTAAATCCATATTGTCATTTTGTAACATGTTTGATATAAAATCCTGTTTTAATTCATTCCATTCATTATCTGTGAATTTATTATTATCATCTTTTTGATACATAGATGTATCATCATCTGTTATTATACTTGGTTTTAGTATTACTTCGATTAATGTTTTATATTTAGGACTAAGCGATTTATATATATCATTTATATCCACTTCTTCATACTCACTTTCAGAAGATAAAGTTAGGTCAGAAGAAGATATATTACCAATATAATCGTCCGGTTCTTCTCCTTCCATATAAATATATGTTTTGCCTTTATATTTACTGTATGGAACATATTTATGGGTGGACGTTTCATCAGGTATGTTATAATCGTTTTGTGGGATATCAAGGACACGAAATAAATTGGTAGGTCCAAGTTTCGGTTTTTTCTATGAAAAATGAAGATATATATGTATATGTTTTTGTTTGTGCAATATATATTTATATAAATTTTTTTTTTTTTTTTTTTTTTTTTTATTTAAATTTCAATTTAGTGTTCATTTTAAAAAATTTTTTATATTTTTTTTTTAATAAATAATA
>NW_017385597.1:0-1337 GCF_001602025.1 Plasmodium gaboni | reverse complement strand
ATTTATTTTTTTTCTTAGAAAAAACCCCCAGCCATACCTCCCGAGATATTTCGAGTGCTTAATATACCCCAAAATGATTATAGTATACCTACAAATGATTCCACCAATAGATATGTTCCATACAGAAATGCTCAATATAAAGGAAAAACATATATTTATATGGAAGGAAACGAACCGGACGATTATATTGGTAATATATCTTCTTCGGATATCACTTCTTCGTCAGAACGTGAATATGAAGAAATGGATATAAATGATATATATAAACCACTTGGTCCTAAATATAAAACATTGATTGAAGTGGTACTAAAACCTAGTACAAATAATAACGTACAAGATACTTATACAGATGATGTGAAAAATAATAGTGATATACCCATCAATAAATTGACTGATGAAGAATGGAATGAATTAAAAAAGGATTTTATTTCACAATATTTAAATAATATAGGACCTGATGTACAATTAAATAATGAGTTACAATCAGATAATATTCCCAAGCATATCCAGCCTGATATTATACATAATAATATGGAAGAAAAACCTTTTATTACATCCATTCAAGATAGAAAATTATATAGTGATGATGGCGATATTGTTAGTTATAATATAGATTGGAATGTTCCAAAAAATATTAGCTCTAATACTACAGATGATCCAAAATATGTTTCATCAAATGATCAATATACTGGAATTGATTTAATTAATGATTCTTTAAATAATTATGAACATATTGATATATATGATGAGTTGTTCAAAAGAAAAGAAAATGAATTATTTGGAACAAAACATCGAAAAAATACATCAACAAATAGTGTTGCTAAACAAATTGGTAGTGATCCTATAAATAATCAAATAGATTTGTTTCATAAATGTCTAGATAGACATAGAGATATGTGCGAAAAATGGAATAATAAGGAAGAAATTTTGAACAAATTGAATGAAGAATGGAATAAATCAAATAACGAACATGTATTATATATACCTTTGAACGACAACGCTGATGATATTAATACAATTAATAATGAAAATTATAATATGATTAATGCAAACAAACATGAACGTAATCACAAAACATCTCTTGAACATCTTGGATCTACAAATATTCCTCCTAATGATCTTACAACGCAAAATAATGGTTCTCAAGAAAAGAATTTACGCACAAATGTATCTATAAATATACATTTTGATGAAAATAATAATAATAATAATGTGTTAACCAATAATGTAACGCATGAAGAGGATCATTTGGAAAATATGTACAATTTTTGATGATATGGAAAATAATTATCATAAAAAATATGAACCAAATAATAATAATTTAATTGGCGATGAAA
>NW_017385596.1:0-1344 GCF_001602025.1 Plasmodium gaboni | reverse complement strand
CGAAATTATTATTACGTCATGAATCAAACAAGTAGTAATTATATACACATAAATTGAAATATATAATAAATTGTTTCCTTCAAATATAAGGTATTTATATTTTTTAAAATTTATTATTCAAATGAAGTTGTATCCATTTAAAATTAAAGTTAATGTATATTCAAATATAATTATATGAAACAATAATACGAAAATAAATTTAGAAGTATTTATATTTCCAATAATTTATATATTCCATATGCTTGATGAAGGATAGGTTTCATCTTTTAAATTATTATTAAAAAGTGGTCCTAATTTATTCCTTTTAAGATTCTTAGAATCTTTTAAAAAGATATCATGTAAATCATTTTCATGTTTTCCTTACATTTAATTTTTTTTTTTTATCCCACACATTGTTATACTGGTATAAATCAATAGGTATCATATAATCATCTGAAGTATTAAGTTGTTCTATAATATGATCCATTAACATATTGGTTTATAACATAGATATTTGATCCATATTATTATGTTAATTATATGTATTACCATAATACGTTAACCGAAGTTCTTTTATTTTATTAATTAACTCTTATTTATTATCCCTATATTATATAATATTTCTATGATTATTTAAAAATTTCTGAAATAATTAAATTTGCTTTTCTAATAGATTCTTATCACTAATACTGGAAATGCATTTTGAACGTCTAATATTTTGTGGATGTTTTTTTTCCAAATAATTCGTTTTCTTTTCGTTTTAGCAATTCATCATATATATCAACATGTTGATAACCGTTTAATGAATCATTTATTAAATCAGTTCCAGAATATAGGTTATATGAAAAATATTTTAGATCATCTATGATACTGGTAGTCCTATTAATTTTTTCGGGAACATTCCTATTAATATTATACGTGAAATGTTCCTTATTATGTAAATCTCTATCTTGAATTTCAGAAATAAAAGGTTTCTCTTCCTTATTAACGCGTAAAATATTATCATCAAGTTGGCTATCCTTATACATATTATCATAAGTTGTATTTTCCTTAGGTAAACCCATTTGTGTATTTTGTAAAATGTTTGAGATAAAATCATTTTTTAAACTATTCCAATCATTATCTGTAATTTTATTACTATCATCATTTTTATCCATATGTATATGGTGTGTATCCTGTGTGTTCTCCATATGATCTATATGATTATCCTTTGTATCATATGTTTTGTTACTAGGTTTTAGTACGATTTCGATCAAAGTTTTGTATTTAGGAGATTTATATGGATATATATCATTTATGTCCATCTCTTCATACTCACTTTCTGACGAAGATGTAATATCAGAGGAAGATATATCACGAACATAA
>NW_017385595.1:0-1352 GCF_001602025.1 Plasmodium gaboni | reverse complement strand
ATCATATTATAATTTTCATCATTAATTTTATTAATATCATCATGAGTTGATGTATACAATAGATGTTCTTTATTTTCTTTATTCCATTCATCTTTTAATTTATGTAACATTTCTTCTTTATTATTCCATTGGTTGCACATATCTCTATGTCTATCTAACCATTTATCATATAAATCCAGTTGGTTGAGTATCGGATCACCACTTATTGGTTTAACAACACGATTTGTGGTTGTATTTTTTGGATGTTTAGTCCCGAATAATTCGTTTTCTTTTCTTTTGAGCAATTCATCATAAATATCAACATGTTGAACACTATTTAACGAATCATTAATTAGATCTGTACCACTATATAAATTATTGTCCTTAGGGGAATGTGTAATGTTAGAATATATTTGTGTATGTTTTGGAACATTCCAATCAATATTATAACTAACCTCTTGACCAGTACTACCAAGAAATCTATCTTGAATAGATGTAATAAAAGGTTTTTCTTCAATATTTACGTCTAAAATATTACCTTGGATACCCTCATACATATTAGCATCAATGATATTCTCATTAGGTAAATCCTTTTGTATATTTTGTAACATGTTAGATATAAAATCATGTTTCAATTTATTCCATTCTTCCTCAGTCAATTTATTGGTGGGTATGTCACTTGGTGTTACGCTTTGTGTATTACCACTTGGTATATCGCTAGTATCCACTATATTATCTATATGAGTATTTTCTGCATCATGTGTTTTGTTGCTTGGTTTTAGTACGACTTCGATCAAAGTTTTATATTTAGGCGATTTATATGGATATATATCGTTAATATCCATTTCTTCATACTCGCTTTCGGAAGAAGTAATATCCGAAGAAGATATATCGCGAACATAATCGTCCGTTTCTTCTCCTTCAACATATATGTATGTTTTGCCTCTATATTGAGCACTTCTGTATGGAACATATTTGTTTGATGATTTCTCTGTAGGGATATTATAATCATTCTGTGGCATTTCTAATACTCGGATCATATCGTCCATCTGCACTTTACTTCTAAGGGGACTTCTCCACTATGAAGAGAAAAAAAATATATATATATATGTATATATTATTCACATTAAATCATTTTTATATCATATGCATGCAAGTATATATATATATATATATATATTTTATTGAATTTTTTTTTTTAGATAAAAATTTTTTTTTTTTTTTTTTAGATAAAATTTTTTTTTTTTTTTTTTTTTTTTATATAAAATTTTTTTTTTTTTTTTTTTTTTTATGAAATTTTTTTTTTTTTTTTTTTTATAAATTTTTTTTTTTTTTTTTTTTTTTTTTTTTTTTTTTTTTTTTTTTTTTTTTTT
>NW_017385594.1:0-1387 GCF_001602025.1 Plasmodium gaboni | reverse complement strand
TATATAAAAAAAAAAAAAAAAAAATAAATAAAAAAATAAAAAAAAAAATTTCAATAAAAAAAAGACAAAAAAGAAAAAAAAAAATTTTTATCTAAAAAAAAAAATTGAATAAAATATATATATATTTATATATACTTGCATGCATATGATATAAAAATGATTTAATATAAATAATATGTACATATATATATATATTTTTTTTTTCTCTTCATAGTGGAGAAGTCCCATTAGAAGTAAACGCCATGTTGACGATATGATTCGAATATTAGAAATGTCCCAAAACGATTATAACATACCTACAGAGAAATCATCCAACCGCTATATCCCATATGGTAGTAAATATAAAGGCAAAACATACATATATGTAGAAGGAGAAGAACCAGATGATTATATTGGTAATATATCTTCCTCTGATATTACTTCGTCATCAGAAAGTGAGTATGAAGAACTGGATATAAATGATATATATCCATATAAATCTCCAAAATATAAAACTCTGATCGAGGTAGTACTAAAACCAAGCAACAAAACATATGATGCAGAAAATATACATATTAATAATAATATGGAGGATAGTATTGATACACCCAACAATAAACTTACGGATAATGAATGGAATGAATTAAAACACGATTTTATTTTGAACATGTTACAAACTGATAATATGGATTTACCTAATGAAAATCTTAGTGGAAACACTACATATAGCCCACCCAATACTGTGGATAGTAGTATGGAAGAAAAACCTTTTATTACATCTATCCAAGATAGAAAATTACATAGTGATAGCGATGTTTTTAGTTATAATATTGTTTGGAATGTTCCAAAAAATATTAGCTCTAATAGTACAGATGATTCAAAATATTTTTCAAGTGATCAATATACTGGAATTTATTTAATAAATGATTCGTTAAATGGGAATAATAATGTTGATATTTATGATGAGTTGCTCAAAAGAAAAGAAAATGAACTATTTGGAACAAAACATACAAAAAATACATCAACAAATAGTGATCCTATAAGTAATCAAATAGATTTGTTTCATAAATGGTTAGATAGACATAGAGATATGTGTAACAAAAGGAATAATAAGGAAGAAATGTTGAACCAATTGAATGATGAGTGGAATAAAGAAAATAAAGAGCATTTATTGTATACATCAACTAATGATTATATTAATAGAATTAACGATGAAAATTATAATATGATTAGTACAAACACACATGATGGTAATGATATAACATTTCTTGAACATCTTGCATCTACAAATATTCCTCCTAATGATCTTACAACGCAAAATAATGGTTCTCAAACAAAATACTTACGCACAAATGTATCTATAAATATACATTTTGATGAAAATAAAAAAAATAATAATGTGTTAACC
>NW_017385593.1:0-1437 GCF_001602025.1 Plasmodium gaboni | reverse complement strand
TATATTTGTACCACGTACGCCAAAACATAAAACCTTGATCCAAGTAGTATTGGAACCAACCAACAGAAACAGTGGTGATACAACAAATAGTATTAATACACCAAAAGATGATATATCTACGAATAAATTGACTGAGGAACAATGGAACCAACTAAAACAGGAATTTATATCTAATATATTACAAAATGATGAAATGGATATATCTAGATCTAATATAAGTGGAACTCCTCCTACAAATACACAACCTGATCCTACTTATGTATCACAAAATATATATAGTGGTATACATCTAATCAACGATTCGTTAAGTGGTAATAATATTTATGATGAAGTATTGAAACGGAAAGAAAATGAATTATTTGGGACAAATCATCCAAAACACAACACAACAAATAGTGATCCCATACTCAACCAACTAGATTTAGTTGATCAATGGTTAGATAAAAATCGTTATATATGTGAAACATTCAGTAATAAGGAGGAATTGTTAGATAAATTGAAAGAACTGTGGGATAATAAAAATAAAAATAGTGGTATTACAGACATTAGTCAAAACAATATGTTCAATTCCAATATTTCTCTTCAAACATATATGGATCCTAAACCTAAAAACCAATTTGCACATATGGATACTATCTTGGATGATAAATCTGTGGATCATAATAAAATACACATTGAAATGAATGCAAATAATAAAACCAATGGGTCGTTCGAAAAACAATATCCTATATACTATATATGGAATATCTAATACAAATATAAATGAATATCTCTCTTATATATATATATTTTTTTTTTGTGGTATTATTTGGGTATATATTTGAATAATTTGGATATATATTTTTAGAAATTGTCTATATATTTGTATTATTTCGATATATATATATATATATATTTTTAGAATTTGGGTACATTTGTATTTGTTTCTTTGGTAAGTTGGTAAAAAACATAGATATGTTTATAATCATATTTGTTATTATATATGTTTAATAATGTTGGATTTTATTTTAATTTTTTTTTTTGTGTGTGTACATTTGTAAAAAATATTTTTTTTAATCATACTATTCGTTATTATATTTGATTCATATTTTGCAGTATTATTTTTAATTTGTTTCTTTTTCTGTATATATTTGTTCATAATATATGTATATCTATATATTTCTTTCTTTTTTTTTGTGGGAGTATGTATTTATTTTTTTTATGATATGTTATAAATTAATATATAAATAAGTGTTTATATATGTGTTTTATTTTGTTATTAATTTACTTAATTAAATGAACAAAATATATATATATATATATATATATATATATTACCATATGAAAAATATTCCTAATACTATATTATATAGTTCAATATTAAAATAAATGAACATACAATAGTATTTTTTGTTTTTTATATAAATTTAAATATAAATTTCTTATTTAATTTTTAAA
>NW_017385592.1:0-1457 GCF_001602025.1 Plasmodium gaboni | reverse complement strand
CACATATATATATACATACCACTACATATATATATACCACTACATATACATATATATACCACTACATATACATATATATATACATACCACCACATATATATACATATATATATATATATATATATATTACCACATATTTATATATATATATATACCACCACTACATATATATATATATACATATATATATACATACCACCACATATATATACCTATATATATATATATATATATTACCACATATACATATATATATACATACCAATACCCACACGTATATATACCACTACATATACCAATACCCACATGTATATTTTTTTTATAGAAAAAACCCAAAATACCTGTGGATCTATTTCGTGTATTAGAAATTCCACAAAAAAATCACAATATGCCAACATATAGGTCGGCCAACAGGTATGTGCCGTATACCACCAAATATCGTGGCAAAACATATATCTACGTAGAACGTGATGATGATAGTGATTATATTTGTGACATATCATCTAGTGATGTGATCACTTCATCCGATAGCGAGGTTGACGAAGTGGATATTAACGAGATATATGGATATAGTGGTGGTAAACATAAAACATTGATCGACATAATACTACGACCTAGTGGTGACCAAGGTACTAGTGGTACTACACCAAGTGGTACAACACAACATAGTGGTGATATACCTAGTGATACCACTACACCTAGTGACACCACCACATACAGTGATAACCACTCGTATGGTGATACCCACTTTATTATACAAATACAAGATCGACAACTCGGTGGTGGTAATAATACATATATATATGATGTGGGTGGTGACACAAATAGTGGGACACAGATATATCGTGGTACCAATCTAACTAGTGGTAGTAATCTATATAGTAGTAACCACATATATAGTGGTAACCACATATATAGTGGTACCGATCTAATCCACGACTCATTATATAGTGATCGACATATAGATATATATGAAGAATTGTTAAAACGTAAAGAAAAGGAGCTATATGGTGGGGACGACACCAAGTGGTAGTATGGATATAGTGGTATGACAAATATTAGTGGTACCATATATATATATATGTGGTGATATACCACTACATATACGCTTATATGTATATATAATGTGTATATGTATGTTTTTTGTATTTTTATATATATATGTAGAATATAGATATATCTATATATATTTATGTTTGTGTGTATTTTATATATATATTTTTTTTTTTTGTGGGTATAGATATATATATTTGTGGGTTTTTTTTATATATTTGTGTATATATATACAACTATATTTGTGATACCACTATATAAGTGGTTACAAATATATATTATTTAATGTTGATTTATGTTAGGTTTTATTTTATTTATTTTTTTCTTATATTGTGGTTTATTGTTTTTCTTTTTTTGGAAACTATAGAATTAGAACTAGTTGAATTTATATATATAATGGAATT
>NW_017385591.1:0-1591 GCF_001602025.1 Plasmodium gaboni | reverse complement strand
GGTCATATCACTACTAATTTCTACATAAAGGTTGGTATTAAACAATTTATCTCTATTATTAAAAGGGCTGACTTCATCAATGGATATATCATCAAAATAGGTATATCTATTAGTATCACTATATATTGTATTTGTTCCACTAATATCCATATTAGATCTAGGGGTCATATCACTACTAATTTCTACATAAAGGTTGGTATTAAACATTTTATGTGTAGTATTGTTATCATTTTCCACAGGTATATTATCATCATGTTGCCTATTCCACTCCTCATTCGACATATCCGGTTTGTTTTTCCACTGGTTAGATCTATGTCTATCTAACCATTTATCAAATAAATCCAGTTGGTTGAGTATAGGGTCACTATATGTTTGTTTAACAACACTATTTGTTGATGTATGTTTTGGATGTTTTGTTCCAAATAATTCATTTTCTTTTCTTTTTAATAACTCATCATAAATATCATTACCACTATTTAAAGAATCATTGATTAAATCAATTCCAGAATATTTGTCGTTTGATGTAACATATTTGGGTATATCCACGTTATTCGTTGTGATATTTTCCGGAACATTCCAATCTATATCGTAATTGATTTTTTCATGATTATCAAGATATCTATCCTGAATAGATGTAATAAAAGGTTTTTCCTCATTACTAACATCTAAAATGTTAGGTTGTGTATTTTTAGGCATATTATCATCAATGATATTTTCATTAGGTAAATCCTTTGGTATATTTAGTAAATATTGCGATATAAAATCTTGTTTCAGTTGATTCCATTCCTCATCTGTAAGTTTATTTGTGGGTATATCACTTGGTGTTACGCTTTGTTTATTACCACTTGGTATATCGCTAGTATCCACTATATTATATATATGTGTATTTTCTGCATCATATGTTTTGCTGCTAGGTTTTAGTACTACTTCAATTAAAGTTTTATATTTAGGCGATCTATATGGATATATATCATTGATATCCATCTCTTCATATTCACTTTCGGACGAGGAAGTTACGTCCGTGGTATCAGATGTTACCACATAGTTGTCACTATTATTGTCGTTTTCCACGTATATGTATGTTTTGCCTTTATATCGACTATATGGGATATAGCGGTTGGAAGATTTGGATGTTGGTATCTCATAATCATTTTGGGGTATCTCAAGGACGCTAAAAATATCTGCAGGTCGGGTCGGGGTTTTTTTCTATAAAAAATGTAAATATATATATATATATGTATATATGTATATATATATATATATATATATATATATATATATATATGTATATATGTATATATATATATGTATGTATGTATATATATATATATGTATATATATATGTATATATATATATACGTATATATGTATATATATATATATATGTATATATATATGTATATAAAATTTTTTTTTACTTTTTTTTTTTTTTTTATTTAAATTTCAATTTAGTACTCATTGTAAAAAATTTTATATAATTTTTTTTTTAATAAAATTTTTGTTGAATTTTTTTTCACAATTTTTTTTCTCATTTTTTTTTTTTTTAAATTTTTTTCTTTTGTATTATAAATATATATCAAGTTTTATAATA
>NW_017385590.1:0-1679 GCF_001602025.1 Plasmodium gaboni | reverse complement strand
CGTCATGAAGATGTTACTTATAATATTGATTGGAATATACCAAAAAATATTAGCACTAATAGTACAGATGATTCAAAATATGTTTCATCAAATGATCAATATACTGGAATTGATTTAATAAATCATTCGTTAAATGGGAATAATAATGTTGATATTTATGATGAGTTACTCAAAAGAAAAAAAAATGAATTATATGGAACAAAACACCCAAAAAATACATCAACAAATACAGTTGCAAAACAAATATATGATGATCCTATACTCAACCAACTAGATCTATTTGATAAATGGTTAGATAGACATAGATATATGTGCAACAAATGGAATAATAAAGAAGAAATGTTAAGTAAATTGAATGATGAGTGGAATAAAGAAAATAACGAACATGTATTAGATACACCCTTGAACGATAATGCTATTCACAAAATTAATGATGAAACATATAATATGATTAATGAAAATACTAATGATCTTAATGATATAACATCTCTTGAACATCTTGGATCAACAAATATTCCATATAGTGCTCTTATAACGCAAAATAATGATTCTCAAAGACAAAATTTACGTACAAACATTTCTATGGATATACATTTTGATGAAAATAATAATAATGTAACCAATGAAGACGATCAGTTGGAAAATTTGTACAATTTTTGATGATATTGAAAATAAATACCATAAAAAATATGAGGACAATAATAATTCAATTGATAATGAAGAAAATTATATGAATTTAAAAAGGATTTTTTCTAGACAATATATTAATAATAAATTAAAAGGAGAAACAAATTCTAATATGTAATATATCGAATATATAAAATATATCTATATAACGAATTATTTATTTATTTATTTTCTTTTTTTTTAATTTCTTTTTTCTTTAATAGAAATGTGATTTTTATTTTTTTTTTTTTATTTTTTTTTCTTTGTTTTTTAATTAGTATCTTTTTTTGTATTTATAATGTTAAAATATATACTTACATTATATAAAAACAAAATATTTTAAATATTTCTTAATTATTTTGTACTATGAAATATTATATAATATATATCTGAACACATATATATTATGATTAAAAAATATTCACAATAACATTATTGTGATAATAATAATAAAATATATTAATTTTTTTTATTTTGGTTTTTTTTTTTGGTTTTTTTTCTTATATTAACATTAATTTTTACTATTATTAGTGTATTATATTTGTTTATCAAATATTTATATATATAGTGCTAATATTATAAGACTTTAATAATCCAATGGTAATTATACAAAATTATTCAAATATATATATTCCATTTCAATATCATACGTAATATAAACCATAATGTTTCATGTAATTTTATTTTAACTTTTAAAAAAAAAAAAAAAAAAGGCAAAACATAATATTTATTATTGAAAAACAAAAATATAATATACATACATAATCATTATTTTAAAGTTCATTTTTTTCTAAAAAAATTATACACTTTCAATTATTTTTATCGTATATTCTTATTAATTCATTAATATTACACATAATATTAAACACATATTATAAAATAAAATTAAGATATATTTTTTTTTTTTTAATTAAAAATATATATATATATATATATATATATATATTATTTTGCGATAATTTAAAATTATTATTTTATTTAATATATATTTTAATTATTCCATAGGATAAATA
>NW_017385589.1:0-1690 GCF_001602025.1 Plasmodium gaboni | reverse complement strand
TTTGAATAATTTTTAAAATATAATATATATGTGTTATGATATATATTATATAATATTTCATAATACAAAATAATTAAGAAATATTTAAAATATTTTGTTTTTATAATAATGTATAAGTATATATCTTAACATTATAAATACAAAAAAAGAGACTGATTAAAAAAAAAAAAAAAAAAAAAAAAAATAAAAATTACATTTCTATTAAAGAAGAAATTTAAAAAAACAAAATAAGTAAATAAATAATTTGTTATATAGATATATTTTATATATTGGATATATTACATATTGGAATAAGTTTTTATTTTAATTTTTTATAAATATATTATCTAGAAACAATCCTTTTTAAATTCATATAATTGTTTTCATGGCCAATTAAATTATTATTATTTGTTTCATATTTTTTATAATTATTTTCTATATCATCATAAATTATACGAATTTTCCCAATGATTTTCGTTCCTTTTTACATTAGTGGTTAACACATTATTATTATTTTCATCAAAATGTATATCCATAGATATATTTGTGCGTAAATTCTTTGTTTGAACATTCGTATTTGTTGTTGTAAGATCATTAGGAGGAATATTTGTTGATCCACGATGTTCAAGAGTTGTTATATCATTAAGTTCATTAGTATTTTCATTAATCATATTATATGTTTCATCATTAAATTTGTGAATATCATTTGACGATGTATACAATACATGTTCGTTATTTTCTTTATTCCATTCTTCATTCAATTTGTTCAAAATATCCTCTTTATTATTACATTGGTTGCACATATTTCTATGTCTATCTAACCATTTATGGAACAAATCTATTTGATTATTTATAGGATCACTATGTGTTCCCTTGAGAACACGATTTGTTGATGTATGTTTCGGATAATCTGTTCCAAATAATTCATTTTCTTTTCTTTTCAATAACTCATCATATATATCATTACCACATAATAATGAATCATTGATTAGATCAATTCCAGTATATTGATCATTTGAAACATATTTTGGATCATTCATGATATTGGTAGTCCTATTATCATTTTTGGGAACATTCCAATCTATATTATAACTAAAAACATCGTTATCACTATATAATTTTCTATCTTGAATAGATGTAATAAAAGGTTTTTCTTCCATATTATTATGTATAATGTTAGGTTGTGTATCCATATAGAAATTATCATCAATGGTATTTTCATTAGGTAAATCCTTTGGTATATTTTGTAAATATTGCGAAATAAAATCCTGTTTTAATTGATTCCATTCCTCATCTGTAAGTTTATGGGTGAGTTTATCACTATTATCTTTCACATCATCTGTATAATTATCTTGTACATTATTATTTGTACTAGGTTTTAGTACTACTTCGATCAAAGTTTTATATTTAGGGGATTTATATGGATATATATCATTAATATCTAGTTCTTCCACGTCACTTTCTGATGAAGTTAGGTCAGAGGAAGATATATCCCAAATATGTGTGTAATCGTCCGTTTCTTCTCCTTCAACATATATGTATGTTTTGCCTTTATATTCAGCACTTCTGTAAGGAACATACCTATTGGTGGATGTTTCATCAGGTATTCCGTAATCGTTTTGGGGTATATCAATAATACGAAAAAGTTTCGTAGGACGAAGTATAGGTTTTTTCTGTAAAGATATGGATATATATGTAGATGTATATGTAT
>NW_017385588.1:0-1928 GCF_001602025.1 Plasmodium gaboni | reverse complement strand
TGTAATCATATTATTATTTTTTATAATTTCATTTTAAATATGAAGACACCATAATATTATTATATTATTTTAAAAATTAAAAAAAGAAAAAATGAAAGTAATAAATGTACAAAAAAATAGCAAATATTAATATCCTTTATTAATTCATATGTAAAACATATATCTTAGTTTTCCTTCACAAAAAAAAAAAAAAAAAAAAAAAAAAAAAAAATATATATATATATATATATATATATATATATATATTTAAGCTAATTCCGAATATTAAAAAGAAGAATTAATGATATGTATAATGATATTAATAATAATAATAATTCATATATCATATTATATATCTCATGTATTATATATAGGAAAGTATTCATCCTCAACGATAGAATTGTTAACTACTAACACTTTATTTATTTATTTATTTATTTTTTAATTTGTTGTTTTGTACATTTATAGGATTATAATAATCATATAGATAATTATCATCACGTGATTTACTTAATAACTCTTTTTCTTTTTTATAAAAAATATGTTCTCAAAAATATAGAGGCTTGGTACATTATTTATTGAACGATTAAGTTTATCCATAGAATTTCCATAGATATATTAGTTGATAAAATATTTGTTCTTATTATTCTATTTATATATATTCACAAGACTATTGTTTCTAGGTAGTAATTGATCAAGCGATATTATTATTATTATTATATTCATTAGTTTTTGTATTATTTAAATTATATTCCTCGTGAATTAGAAGCACTTTGTGCTTATTTTCATCATAAATATCCTTTGACCAATGAATGTTATTTTCTTTATTCCATTCATCATACAATTTACTTAACATTTCCTCTTTATTATTCCATTTTTCGCACATATATCTATGTCTATCTAACCATTCATGAAATAGATTTAGTTGGTTCATTATCGGATCAGTATATGTTTGTGTAGCGACAGGATTAAAAGTACTATTTTTTGGATGTTTTGTTCCATATAATTCGTTTTCTTTTCTTTTTAACAACTCATCATATATATCAATATGTTGATCATTATTTAATGAATCGTTAATTAGATCAATACCACTATATAAACTATTGTATTTTGGATCATCCATGATATTAGTAGTCCTATAAATATTTTCGGGAATATTCCAATCAATATTATATATAATTTCGTTATCATCACTATGTAATTTTCGATCTTGGATTTGAGTGATAAAAGGTTTTTCATAATGATTAGTGTCTAAAATATTAGGTTGTGAGTCCATAAAAGTATTTCCACTATTTTCAACTACATCGTATTGTTCTGTTTGTAACATGTTCAAAATAAAATCCTGTTTTAATTGATTCCATTCTTCCTCAGTAAATTTATGGTTGGGTATATCACTAGGTATACGTGGTATAGTAACACTATTTGGTGTGTCACCACTTGATATATCACTAGGTATATAGGTAGTATCCAATATATTATCTATATTTGTTTCACCACTTGGTTGTTTTGTTGGTTTTAGTATTACTTCAATTAAAGTTTTATATTTAGGCGATTTATACCCATATATATCGTTAATATCCATCTCTTCATATTCACTTTCGGACGACGAGGTGGTAACATCGGTCGTGTCGGATTCCATAATATATTTGTCACTCTCTTGGTTTTCCACATATATATATGTTTTTCCTTTATAACGACGACTGGCATATGGGGTATACCTATTAGTGGATTTATTGGTAGGTATACTATAATCATTTTGTGGTATATCAAGCACACGAAATATATCTGTAGGTCGAGTCGGGTTTTTTTTCTACAAAAAAAATGGATATATAGGTATGTATATGTAGGTTTGGGTATATATATATATATGTATGTATAAATATACATAGGTAATTTCTTTTTTTTTTTTTTTTTTTATTTAATAATATTTTTTTATCATTTTTTTTATG
>NW_017385587.1:0-300 GCF_001602025.1 Plasmodium gaboni | reverse complement strand
GAGAAAAAAAAAAAACAATTACCTATATTTATACACATAAATACACACATATATACATACATATATATATATCCCAATACCTATATACCTAAACCCACACACCTACATATATATATATATATATATACATAAATACATATATTTTTTTTGTATAGAAAAAAACCCCAGCCATACCTACCGATATATTTCGTGTGCTTAATATACCCCAAAACGATTATGAAATACCTGATAAAATATCTACTAATAGATATGTCCCATATGGTCAATATAAAGGAAAAACATATATATATGTTGAAGGAG
>NW_017385586.1:0-1973 GCF_001602025.1 Plasmodium gaboni | reverse complement strand
AAATGAAAATTCTAATATTTAAGAAAAAATATGTAATAATTAGCAATTATATAACATTCCAAAAAAAAAAAAAAAAAAATAAATAAATATAAAAATAAAAAAAAAAAAAAAAAAAAATCGTTGTATATCATGAAATATATATATATATATATATATATTCCATATGGAAAATTGTTACTCCTTTTTATTTATTATTAATATATATATATTTTTTAGATATATTCCTTTTTGGATTTATATAATTGTCTTCATTATCAATTAAAGAATTATTATATGTTTTTCATGATAATTATTTTCTATATCCTTAAAAATTATACGAATTCTCCAAATAATCGTTATCACGTGGTATATTATTATTTTCGTCCATAAGCATATCCATAGATATATTTGTGCGTAAATTCTTTGTTTGAGAACCATTATTTTGTGTTATAAGATCATTAGGAGGAATATTTGTTGATCCAAGATGTTCAAGAGATGTTTTGTGATTACGTTCATGTTTGTTTGTACTAATCATATTATAATTTTCATTATTAATTGTATTAATATCATCAGAATTGTCATTCGAGGGTATATATAATACATGTTCGTTATTTGATTTATTCCACTCCTCATTCAATTTGTTCAAAATTTGCTCTTTATTATTCCATTGGTTGCACATATCTCTATGTCTATCTAGCCATGTATGGAACAAATCCAGTTGGTTGATTATAGGATCACTATATGTTCCCTTGACAATTCTGTTTGTTGTTGTATGTTTCGGATAATTTGTTCCATATAATTCATTTTCTTTTCGTTTTAACAACTCATCATATATATCAATATGTTCATTGCCATTTAACGAATCGTTAATTACATCAATACCACTATATAAACTATTGTATATCGCAGTATTAGTGGTAATATTTTTTGGAACATTCCATTCAATATTATAACTAAGAACATCGCTATCATCACTATATAATTTTCGATCTTGAATAGATGTAATAAAAGGTTTTTCTTCCATATTATTGTGTATAATGTTAGGTTGTGTATTTGTAGTATTTCCACTATTTTCAACTACATCGTTTTGATCATTTTGTAACATGTTCGAAATAAAATCCTGTTTTAATTCATTCCATTCTTCATCAGTGAATTTATTGGTGGGTATATTACTAGGTATATCACTAGGTATATCACTAGGTATATCACCACTATTTGATGTATCATCCTGTGTTGATTTACTAGGTTTTAGTACCACTTCTATCAAAGTTTTGTATTTAGGACTACGCGGCATATACATATCTATCTCTTCATACTCACTTTCTGATGAAGAAGTAATATCCGAAGAAGATATATAACGAAGATAATCGTCCGTTTCTTCTCCTTCAGCATATATATATGTTTTTCCTTTATATTTACCATATGGTACATATCTATTACTTGACTTATTTGTTGGTATGTTATAATCATTCTGTGGTATTTTTAATATTCGGATCATATCGTCGATCTGCACTTTACTTCTAAGGGGACTTCTCCACTATGAAGAGAAAAAAAATTTGTATATATATGTACATATTATTCACATTAAATCATTTTTATATCATATGCATGCAAGTATATATATATTTATATATATTTGTATATATTTTACTGAAAAAATTTTTCCTGATTTTTTTTTTTTTTTTTAGATAAACTTTTTATATAATTTTTTTAGATAAAAATTTTTTTTTTTTTTTTTTTTTTTTTTATTTTTTTTTTTTTTTATTATTTTTAAAATATTTATTTTTTTTTATTATTTTTTTTTAATTTTTTTTTAAAAATTTTTTTTTATTTTTTTTTTTTTTTTTAAATAAAATTTTTTTATTATTTTTTTATATAAAAATTTTTTTTTTTTTTTTTTTTTTTTTTTAGATAAAATTGTTTATTTTTTTTTTTTATTTTATGAATATTTTATTATTATTATTTTTTATTTAATATAATTTTTCTTATATATA
>NW_017385585.1:0-1620 GCF_001602025.1 Plasmodium gaboni | reverse complement strand
TAACATATGTTAGTGGTAATATTCATACATAGTGGTAATATATACACAAATATATATAGAGTTGATATCAGACTTGACACATAGGTTATTACCACTACATTGGTTACCACCAGTAGCACCACTTGATGATGTTTGTGATGTTTTACTTTGTTCTTCTAGTTGTTTTCTCGCCTCATCCATCAAATCCCGATATTTTTTGTCCATATTTTCCCATTGTTTTCTCCAATCATTTGTGGTACCACCACCACCTGTGGAAGACACAAAATTTTTATATGCATCACATGCTTCCTTGCATGCCTGACATTTTGTATTACACTCTTTACAATCCTTATCATTGTTACCATTGTTTTCATCACATTTTTTGCCTGGAGCACCACTTGTGCTACTACCACTATTTTTATCCACACTGTGTGTTTCGTGATATTTTTGACACGCATTCACTACTTCGTCCGCTTTTTGTTTCCGTTTTTCGCAAAATTGTTCCACCCATTCGTGTGCAAATCTTAAAAATTGCGGGATATGATCCGTCGTTGGAGGTATATCTTTATCAATACCAGGACATGTATTGGTACTACTATCCAACTTTGCTCCTTTATATAATGCATGCCATATATATTCTTTATTAGTGTTCCACCAAACTTCTCTTAATTGATCTAACGATTCGTAACGAACATTTGATGATGAGTTAGCACTATTAGTGTTATTTTTGTATTGACCTTCAAAAATCCTACCAAACATTTGTTTTAAATTTTCTTCAAGAAGTTTTGTCCATTTATTTTCCCAAATACTCGTTCCTTTTATCAAATCTCCAATATCGGCATAACTGTATCCTAACGCTTTACATAATTTAGATTTATCATTATTATTTTTTCCATAATTTGTTTTTAAATTTTGTCCTTCAATTTTTGCAGCAATTAGCCATTCAGACAATAACTTGTCATTACTATCGATATTGCTAACATCCGTTTTACAGTCCTCTCCATGAAGGTTTCCAAAACATAAAACTTGCGTTCTCGGGGGAACACCTACCTTGTCATTATAATCAGATTTTAATCCTACCTTGTTACCATTTTTTTCTTCTTTCCATTTCCAATTATTAGTATTATATGATGTTGTCCCACATGGTGAATCCTTACAATTTCCTTTTAACTCGGATTGGTTATAATCAATTCCAGAAATTAAGGTTTCCATAGATTTTTTAAATGCATTTTCATCAACAGTAACACCAGCAGCACCACCAAAAATATTAAGAGCAGCACCAAATACATCTATCATTTTTTTCCCCGCATCCAAACTTTTATCATATTTCATGCATACGTTCACAAACGTTTGTCCACCACCACTACTAGTACCACCACTAGAGGTACCTACATTTTTTACAATTTCTTTTACTTCCACACATTGTGTAGATATGTTCGGCGACGTATTCGATGAAATATTAGTATTCGACATTTTTAAAAATAATCATGTATATATATATAAATGATTTAAAAAAATTGGTAACATTTTTCCATATATTCTTTCCTTATACCTTACTCACTAGAATATATATATAGTGATTATATATTTTATCTTTTACATTTGAAATATATGAGATATTTATGAATTTTATATGGTTTT
>NW_017385584.1:0-2171 GCF_001602025.1 Plasmodium gaboni | reverse complement strand
ATTTGTACCATTTTTATCAACATTTGACGTTTTATGATATTCTGTTGCTTCTTCTATACATTTTTGACATTTATTCACAACATTGTCTGCAAAATCTTTCCGTTTTTCGCAAAAATGTTCGACCCATTCCTGTGCAAATCTTAAAAATTGAGGGATATAATCGGTCGTTGGAGGAGATTTTTTCATTTGTGCTACACACGATGAATCTTTTTCTCCTGCGGACTGTTCTGCACCAACGATCAACGCTCCCAATATATATTGTTTGTTCGTGTTCCACCATGTTTCTCTTAATAATGTCAAATCGTCTGGATATTTATTTGAACCAGCAGGTGTTTTTCCGTTTTGTTGAATATGTTTGTTGAAAACAGTTTGGAATATGTGTTTTAAATTTGTTTCAAGTTGTACTGTATAACCATTTCCCCATATACTTGTTCCTTTTATCAAATCTCCATAATCGGCATAACTGTACCCTAATGCTTTACATAAATTGTTTTTATCACTATTAGTCTTATACTGATACGCCAATTTTTGTCCTTCAAGTTTTGCAGCAATTATCCATTCAAATAATAAAAGACTATTATCATACTCATTATCAAGAGCATTAATTTTTATATTTTTCAAATTACCTAGACATAAACTTTGTGTTCTTGGAGGAATACCTATTGTATTTTCATAGATATTTTTTAATCCTGCTTTAGCATTACGATGTGTTGTTATGTTTTTCCATACCCAGTTATTATTATTAGTCGAATTCACACTACATGGTGATCCATTATGTGAATTACTATTAAAATACGAGTTATCATAATTAATTGTTGAAATGAATGCTTTCATAAATTCTTTATTCTTACGTTCATCATCACTAACTCCTAATTTAGTTCCAGCATCGAACTTATCTTTATCATATTTCATACATATTTCTACTTCTCCATTATTATTCGTACTACCACTACTAGAAGCCGTAGTCCTGGTGGTTGTACTGTCAACATTATATTCTCGTGTAATTTTAAATTCCGAAATGGTCTGACAATTAGAAGGTGGAAAGGAATTGTTCGAAAATCCCGACATTTTTAATAATAATTATTAATAATCTTGTCATTATTAATATAATAATTTTATTTTTTATATTAAAATATAATCCTCATGAGAATATATATATATATATATATATATATATATATATGTACGTATGATGTAGGCACGAAAAGGGATTTTAAAATTTTGTAAATTGTTCCTTATATTGTTTCGTTGTACCACACTCACTAATATATATATATATAGTGACTATATGCTCTATCTGCAACATTTGAAATATATGAGATATTTGTATTTTTTATAAGGTTTTTCCATTTTTATGAATATTAAAGAAATTTTTATACGTTTTTTTTTGTTTTTTATGAGTTTATTATATACAGTGTTATATATACATATATTTTTTTTTATTGATAATTATTTAATAAATATATATTTTTTTTTTTTTTCAATTTCAATAGGAGCTTATATTATTTAATTTAATATGTAAAATACTAAAATACTATTTTTTAATATTAATAGTAGTATAAAATTTAGTATTAAGATTTAATTTTTTTTTTTGTTTTTGAATATCATATAAGATAAAAAAAAAAAAAAAAAAAATGTAAAATAATTGAAAAAATCAAATAACGTTTAAAAAAAAAAATTATAAAAAATATAAAAAATATATATTTATCAAAAAAAATAAATCATATATATAAAATACATATAATACAACATTTAATATATTCAAAATATATATATGTAAAAGTATACATATGAAATAAAAAAATACAACATTATTTATACTATTAAAATATAAATGAATACGTACCATTATAATATATATATACTTATTATAGCATATATATGTAGTATATGTTGTAGATATATTATAAAAAATATATAATGTTTTTAAATATAAAATACTTATAGAAATGGATATATATATATAATAATATTTTATTAATGTATTATTCAAGAATTATACATTCATAACATAGAATATATTAATTATGTATTAATATATCAGTGGATATAATAAAAGAAATTAAAAAGTAATATTTATATATATAATAAAATAAAAATTTCAAAAAAAAAAAAAAAAAAAAAAAAGATAAATAATAAAAAAAAAAAAAAAAAAAAAAAAAAAAAAAAAA
>NW_017385583.1:0-6707 GCF_001602025.1 Plasmodium gaboni | reverse complement strand
TGCGATAGTGGCAAGTGTAAAACCGCATGTGAAAAATATAAACAATGGATACAAAAACGACGAGATCAATGGAACAAATTGTCAGAAAAATATGAAGGATATGATGAAAACGAAACATATGGATTTAGTCCTTCCATGTATTTAATATTAAATAATGGTGATGTATGTTCTGGAAGTGTTTTTAGTAAAATATTTAATGGTAAAGAACATGGAGATCAAGAACCGTTATGTTCATGTAAAGACACCAAAGTACCTGACACAGATAAATCTTCCGATACCGATAATCCTGCTCCGAATAATATGAAAGATGTATATTGCGAAAATAATAAGTCGTTCCCCTTTTTATGTAAACAAAAAAATTTTGACAATACTAGTTGGACTAGCGCCAAAATCAAAGATAGAGGTAATAGAAATTATGGTGTTTATGCTTCTCCACGACGTCAAAAATTATGTCTAGAAAATATCTGGCACTATTCAGTAGATAAAACATCGTTAGAAAATCAATTACTTCAAGTTGCCAGAAGTGAAGGAAAATGGTTGAAACAATATTATTTCGAAAAGGCCAAGAGTGGAACTTCAACTCCTGAAGAATTATGTAAAGCTTTAGAACGAACATATGCCGATTATCGAGATCTTATTTTAGGAAAAGATATGTGGAATGGCCCACCTGAAAGAGAATTAGAAAAGAAACTACAAAAAATATTTAAAAATGGACAATATTTAAGAGAACTATGGTGGGATGATCATAAGGATGATGTCTGGAAAGCCCTGACGTGTAACATAACATGTCAATCTAACACTGCCCCTAGTGATAGTACTCCGCAATTTTTACGTTGGTATGAAGAATGGTACGAAGAGTTTTGCGAAAAACGACAACAATTTCTGCAAGATATCATTGATAAATGTAGTACAAAAAAAGCAGACGACAAATGTGATAATAATAACGACTGTCAACAAGCATGTAATAAATATGGAGATTGGATCAAACCCAAAGGAAATGAATGGCGCCAACAAAAAACAAAATATGAAAAAGTTTATGAAAATGCAAAGGAATATTATGATGAAGAATTCCTAACTACAACAAAAGATCATACAACAGCGATTAAATATTTAGAAAACAAATGCAAAAATTCATCTGATTGGAAATGTGACAAGACGAAAGTTGAAAATATGGACCAAATTGTTCAAAAAATCGATAAAGAGTACAAAGAAAGGTACGAACCCTTATGTACACGTTGTCGAATGAAAGATATAAAGGAAATAATAGATAAGGTTACAAATATGAAAAATGGTAACCAAAAAAAAAAGCAACAATCCAATTTAACTGTAGATGATGTATGTAAAAATAAAGGAAATATAGTAAATTGTGACCATGTGAAGAGTGATGGTTTAATAAAAGTTCCTATTGATCCTGATGATAAAGATTCCAAAAACAATAGAGAAAACAATGGTATTAATTGTGGAGGTATACCTAGTAACGAAGCCGATTATATATGGAAACATAAAGATGGAAACACTTATAATTGGGTTACAAAATTAAATGAAAATATACAAATACCTCCAAGACGACAAAAATTATGTTATAACGATCTAGAGAAATCAAATGATGTTGATGATCTAAAAAAACGACTACTAACAGCTGCGGCTAATGAAGGATATAATGTAGGTATAAAATATCCAAATTATAAAAACCATTATGGAATAAAACCTTGTAGAGCGTTACAATATAGTTTTAATGATTATAAACATTTAATTGAGGGTGTTGAACTATTAGAAACTGAAAATAAAGGAACGGATTTAAAAATAAAACAGTTAGTTACAGCGTCAAGTAGTGGATCATCTAATAGTGGTAGCACAGACGAACAAAAACGTAAAGATTGGTGGAATGAAAACAAAAATTGTGTTTGGGATGTTATGGTGTGTGGTTACAACAAAGGAAAAGATGAAGCAAACAAAAAAAATAATAATGGAAATAATGTCCCCGAATTAAATACACCACAAGGAGGAGGTACTAACGGTGAATGTAAAATACCATATGATAAAGATAACAGCGACCAGTTTTTATCTTGGCTTGAAGAATGGTACGACGATTACTGCAATATACGAACGAAGTTAAAATCTGAAGTGGAAAGCAGTTGTAAAATTGAAGAAGGAACCTTTGATTGCAAAAAATGTGATGAAAAATGCGACAAATATAAAGATTATATGGAAAAGAAAGAAAAAGAATGGAAAACGCAAGAAAAATATTATAGTGACAAAAAAAATGGAGGAAACACTGGCGGGAAGACTAATGGATATAATAGTGATAGTGCCAAGGAGTACTTGAAAAGTAAATTTCCTGCTAACTGTGATAACGCCAGTAGTACTCCACCAAGTGTTAATGGTTTAGAAGTAGAAAACAATATAAATTTTTTTGATAAAAAACCAAATTATGATGTAGACCCACATTGTAGTTGCAAGAAATATAATGATAAAGAAATATATAAAGACATTGTAGGTAAAGGTAATTGTGAAGGATTAAAAAAAACAGCGGAAGAGACAAGTTCAGGCAAGGGGATTAAGTGGATAAACAGTGAGATGCCAAACAAGGAATATTTGACGCAACGTGGATTGACTAAACTTGTACATGTACCTCCCAGGAGACAAAAACTATGTTTCCAAGGACTTGATAAACTTGACGTTGATAGTGATGAAAATAAATTGAGACACCATTTTATGAAATTATATATAGGCGAAGGAAAAAATTTAGGGGAATACTATAAAGAAAAAAATGACAATAAGACGGATTCAGCGAAGTATGCGTATGATGTTGAACCTTGTAGTGCTTTAAAATACAGTTTTCTTGATTTAAGAGATATAATTCTAGGTCATGATATGGTAGAACCAAGTACAGAGGACACAGAAAAAAAATTGAAAGGAATTTTTGAAAATCTAAAATCTTCACATGCAAACACAAGTGGACCAAAAAACACGAATGAGTTAAGAAAAAAATTTTGGGAAGATAACAAGGAATGTTTTTGGAAAGCAATGAAATGCGGCTATAAACGTGGTAATCATACAGACATACAGAATTGTGATCAAATATCTAGTGGCGAACCTATTGGAACAGATCGCAGCGATGGAACGCATCTCCAGTTTCTAAGATGGTTCACGGAATGGGGGGAAAATTTTTGCAAAAAACAGGCGAAGGAGTATAAGAAATTGCAAGAAACGTGTGAGGGATATGATTGTAAAAATGGTGATCAGGGTAAGAAACATCAATGTCAGCAAGCGTGTGAAAAATATCAAAATTTTATTAATCAATGGAAATCGCAATATTTAAAACAAAGCGAAAAATATTTTAACGTTAAAGGAATTATTCCAAATAAAAATATGGAAACAAAAGCATATGAATATTTACATTCACAATTAAAAGATCGTTGTAAAAATGGTGAATGTAAATGTATGAAAGACGAATCGGAAAAAACTTCCTCAAACGGTATACACGGTGGTAGTGGTGGTATCGTAATTGAAAAACATGATACACACATGCCCGCATCATTAGATGAAGTACCGGAGGACGTGAAAGAGCAATGTATGTGTGCATCTCCAACGCATCCATTCAATCCACCTGCTCCTGGAGGAGGTACTACTAATGATGCTTCTGCTGGTAACAACCCTGGTGGAAAATCACCATCACAATCAATACCCCCTTCATCTAAAAAACAGGAAGATAAGGATAGTCCTCGACCAGGACGACAAAATCAAGAAAACACAATTAATACAAAAGAACTAAAACCCGACTCTTCATTAAATTGTGCAGAGCAAGCTGCATTTAAATTAAAAATAGAAGCCACAAAAGATATAGAGCATATTGAAAGTAAATTGAAAGGAAATGGAAATGGTATATCATTGACTGATTGTATGAAACTAGATAAAATTACTACTTCTGATAGTACTGATTATTGTAATTATGATAAGAGCTATTCAGATGCAGTTAAGAAATTGAATGCTTCATGTAAAAATGAAGGAAAAAAACGATTTAAATTAGGAACCGAATGGGAATGTAATAACACAAGATATGGAAATAAACATGTATGCGTTCCACCTAGGAGAAAAGGTATGTGTATGGAAGATTTCAAAAAAATAAATCAATATGATGTTGATGTTAATAAAACGTTTTTGAAATCCGTTCAAAATATAGCAAAACATGAAGGAAACCATATAGTAAAGGAATTACTTAAAAAATATCCATGTAACGAACGAGTAATTTGTGATGCTATGAAATATAGTTTTGCCGATTTGGCTGATATAATAAGGGGAAGAGATATTTTAAAAAATAGAGATCAACAAAGAATAGAAGCAAAATTAAAAACGATTTTCAGTAATATCTATAACCAATTGGATGAGAAAGAAAAAAAGAAATATCCATATGATATAGATCATCATAAATTAAGATCGGACTGGTGGGATGCAAATAGAAAAGATGTATGGAAAGCAATGACATGTAATGCACCAAAAGAAGCTTATGTTTACAAAACAACTACAGGTGATGGTAAAATACGTACAAGTGTGATGCAACATTATTGTGCACATAATGAAGATCCACCATATGATTATGATTATATCCCTCAAGTATTACGATGGATGACTGAATGGTCAGAAAATTTATGTAAAGCTTTAAATGAGAAAAAAGATGCCATGAAAAACGTTTGTGATAAATGTAATTTACAGGGATCAAAATGTAGTGATACCTCAGATGGTGACAAATGTAGGAAATGTAAAGAAAAATGTAAAGAATATACTAAATTTATACATGATATGAAATCACAATTTTCTATACAAGAAAATAAATATAAGGAATTATATACAAAAACAGAAAATAATAACATACCTTTTACAACAGATAATGATAAACATGCTATTGAATTTTTAAAAAAAATGAATAAAATTAATGATTGTGATGTTAAAAGTCCTGAGAAATATATGGATAAATCAAGTCATTGTGTCCATTATAAATTTAATGAAAAAGAAAATAACAAAGAAGCATACGCATTCAAATTTAACCCTAAAGAATATGAAAAACAATGTAGTTGTAAAATTACAAACCATCCATTAGATAAATGTCCTTTCAAAAATACAAATAACAAAGTATGTAATACGTTCCAACCTAATAATAGGTGCAATAAACAAAATTTTAATTATGATCTTGGTAATTGGAGTAGTCGTAATGTTCAAGATTTTAATGGAAAAAATGCAGGTATATTAATCCCTCCTAGAAGAAGACATTTATGCGTTAGTAACATAAACACAAATTTGACTAAAATAAAAAATATAGATGATTTCAAAAATAAAATTATTGAATCCGCTTTCAGTGAAGGATATTTTTTATGCAATAAATTTAAATTGAAGGATGAACATACTCTCCAAGCAATGAAATATAGTTTTTATGATTACGGTGATATAATTAAAGGCACGGATATGATGGATAATTCTCTTTTAGATCAATTGAGGAACACGTTAGATGACGTACTTAACAAAAATGGATCTAAAGGTCAACCTGATGATCGCACAAAATGGTGGGAAGAAACTAAAACAAAAGTTTGGAACGCGATGTTATGCGGATATAGAAAAAGTAAAAACGCTACTTCAAATGAAACCTTGGACAATACATGGTGTGATGTTCCTACTGAGGATGAAACTCCTCAGTTTCTTCGATGGTTAGAAGAATGGGCAAAATTGTTTTGCAATGAAAAAGTAAACGAAGCCAAAAAGGTTGTAGACGAATGTTTAGAAAAAAATAAAATTGCAAATGCTAAAACAATAAGTAATATAACAGAAAGCACATGTAAAGATACACTTCAAAAATATAAAGAATGGTATTTTGATAGAAATAAACAATGGGAAGGATTAAAAAAAGCATATAAATCTCGTTATACAAATAGTACTAATCCATCATCCGGAAGCTCAGAACTACCAACAAATGCCGAAAAATATGTGCAAAGAAAATGTCAAAAATGTGATTGTAAATATAAAGATTTACAAGAAGTATACGAAAGAACAGGTGATGCTGAGAAATTATATAAAGTATTGATACATAAAGCTCAAATTGACAGTTTTGATACTACAAAAAGACTATTTTATAAGATTTTTACGATTTATGGATTAGGTCCAGATATTGCAAAATCAGCTTTTGATAGTGCTAAAAATATAATTTCTGAAAGCGCGAAAATTGGAATACCAGCTGGAATAGTTGTTGCAAAAAATTTGCATGATAAAATAAAGGATGTCATTAGTTCATTTAATAGTAGCAAATCCAATCAAGACCCCGCAGTACCTCCTCCACAAGTACCACCCGTAACACCATCACCCACACCACAGGACGAACCAGACATACCTATTAATGACATATTATCATCCACTCTACCTCTTGGAATAAGTTTTTCATTAGGTTCCATAGCTTTATTATTTTACATGAAGGTAATATATTCCGTGGTATATGTATATATGTATGTGGGTATTGGTGTTTATATATGTATATATGTGTTCTGTTTGGATAAGTTATATATATATATATATATATATATATATTTAATATATATTTCATGTACATACTCATTCATATTGAAAAAAAAGAAAATAGGTATAAGGAAACATATTTCTTAAAAAAAAAAAAGAAAAAAATTTTCACACATTTAAAAATAAAAATGAAAATGATATTTTTTTTT
>NW_017385582.1:0-2372 GCF_001602025.1 Plasmodium gaboni | reverse complement strand
TTTAAAGAATGGGGAGAAGATTATTGTGGGAATTACAAGAAAGAGCTGAATATATTAAAAAACGCTTGTAGTACAGTCGATTGTAGCAAAAAAGAAAAGGCTAAAAAAATGGAATGTAAAAAAGCTTGTGATAATTTTAAAAAATTTGTAAATGAATGGAAAGATCAATATAAGAAACAAAAAAATGAATTTGATACTGACAAAAAGGAAAAAGAAAATGAAGTTGTGTATAAAGATTTTCTAAACAAAGAAGCTTATGAATATTTAAGCCATAATTGTGTAGGTGAAAAATGTGATTGTATAGGAAATGAATCAAAGGAACCTATGAATAATAGTGAAAAAATACCTTCAGGATTTGATACACCACCAAATGTTTATATAGGAAAATGTTCTTGTTCTCCTAATGAATCTGCTTGTGATAATGATGAACTTCCTAAATATCGTTCAGAACATCAGCTGGAGTGCCAAGAACTAAAGGAAAAAGGTAATAATAAATGTGAGCAAAAAAAAGATCTAATTGGAGAAAATCCTAATTTAAAAAATGTTAAATATGGTTGGAAATACATTCCTCCAAGAACGAAGCAGCTATGCTTGAACCATTTAACAGAATTAATAAGTAATAATAGTAATATTCCTTCTATAAATATATCGGAGGAAATGTTCTCTAAGGCATTACAAAAAGATGCATATAATGAAGCAAAACTTTTGCATGAATACTACAATAAAAATAAAGAAATATTAGTAAACGGTGGTACTAAGGTATCCGAAGGAAAAATAAATGAATATACGCTGGAAGCTATGAAAAGGTCATATGCTGATTATTCTGATTTAATCAAAGGAATAACTCAATACGATTATAATGGAAGAAAAACAAAAATTGACGAGATAATAAAGAACAAATTAAATTATGATAATACTAATGGTAAAAAACAAGAAGACTTATGGAATAAATATAAAGCGGATTTTTGGAATGCTATGCTATGTGGATATAAAGAATCCACAAATATAAATACTTCCCTTCTTGAAAAAGATAACATATGTACGGTACCTAATATGGACAAGAAAGATGAATTTATGAGATGGTTTACTGAGTGGGGAGAAAATTTTTGTTTTCATAAATATAGAGAGTTGGAAAAAATGAAGGAATCATGTAAATTTACTGATTGTAATATAGCATCTGATGATGATAAAATAAATTGTCATAAATTATGTGCAAAATATAAGAAATGGATTCGAGAAAAAAAGGTTGAATATAGATTTCAAAGTCAAAAATATGATATGGATCATAAATCAAATAATACAGGAAAAGAGGTTTATGAGTTTTTAAAAGACCAATGCAATGGGAAATGCGATTGTATATCTGAAAATATATCCGGAGATAATAATGATAAAGTGTTTGAGGAATATTCTGAGGAAGCTAAAATAGCGTGTCAATGTCCCCCTGTGCCAGGTACATCAATTGACGGATCACCATTGGGGCACATATTAAATATTAAAAATGTTACTAAAGAAAGACCTGTGGAGGCTGATCGTAATGGTAATCGAAAAGGAAATTTTTCACCAAATGAATTATATAATCCTTCATATCCAATGAATTGTGCAGAAAAGGCAGCAAATGAATTACTAGGAAAGGCAAAAAAGGATATAAAAGTTGATAAAAATAAATTAAAGGGAACCCAGGACCTAAATATATATACTACGTTTCGTAATAATGGGTTTGGTGAAAAGTTAAGTTGTCAAATTCATGATATTTCCATAAATCCATTTGAAAAACTTCCTTGTCATGGTAAGGAAAATCCTTTTGATAATAAAGAAAAATGGGAATGTAATTCAAACCTAACAAAGGAAAATAATCTATGTATACCTCCTAGAAGAAAACATATGTGTACGAGATATTTGGAAACATTCTTTTATAGAAGACTTAATAGTATCGATGATTTATTGAAGATAGTATTACCTACAGCAACACAAGAGGGGAAACATATAAAGGATAAATGGTTGACGATAGATCATAATAATAACCGAACGAGCAAAATATGTGATAACATGAAATACAGTTTTGCTGATATTGGTGATATTATAAGAGGAACAGATTTGCTTATAAAAAATAAAATAACTGATAGAATGCAGATTAGAATACGATCACTTTTCAAAAAAATATATGATAAATTAGAAAAAGATGATAAAGAAAAGTATGGAAATGATAAACCATATTATTATAAATTAAGAGAAAAATGGTGGTTAGAAAACAGAAAAACCGTATGGCAAGCCATAACATGCGCAGCGTCTCATGAAAATAGTCTTTTTAAAAGAGGAGATGCAGATAATTCAAATAATACAATATATATTCAGAATAATTGTGGTCATGATGA
>NW_017385581.1:0-334 GCF_001602025.1 Plasmodium gaboni | reverse complement strand
ATATTTCCTTCAACTTATCTTGTAGTTGTTTCATTTCAGTATTGTTATCACCGCTCCATAAATCCCTACCTCTGATGATATCTCCTAAATCAGCAAAGCTATATTTCAATGCATTACATACGGTTGTTTTGTCTTTTTGGTCAGTTAGGTCCTTTAGTTGATTCTTTTCTTTATATTGATCTATTATGCTTTGTGCTTCATTTTTTGCTGTAAGTAAAATATCACCAAAAAAAGAATTATTAACCTTGGTGGAATCATTAAGTGGACCATCATCAGTATTTAGATTTTCTAAGTTTGAGGTGCACATACCTTTCCTTCTAGGTGGGAATAATAC
>NW_017385580.1:0-339 GCF_001602025.1 Plasmodium gaboni | reverse complement strand
TTTGCTGATATAGGAAATATTGTGAAAGGAGATGATTTGTTAGAAGATCTTCGTACACAAAATGTTAAAAAAATATTCCAGAAGATATGGAAAAATGAAAATAACCAAAATAACAAGTATGGCCTTTATTATGAGGTAAAAGATGACGAAATAAAAAAAAAAGGTCAAGAGTGGTGGAATAAAAATAAAACTAAAGTATGGCATGTTATGTTATGTGGGTACAAAAAGCCTGGACATTCAATTACAAAAGAAGATTGTAACTTACCTGATGATACTACGCCTCAATTTCTTCGCTGGTTTACTGAATGGTCTCAAAATTTCTGTACTAGACGAGAAGAA
>NW_017385579.1:0-341 GCF_001602025.1 Plasmodium gaboni | reverse complement strand
AATGGTGATAATAATGATGATTGTAATGATAGCAGTGGTAGTAATTTATGTAAAACTGCTTGTACGAAATATAATGATTGGATCAAATCAAAAAAAACAGAATGGGATGGGATGAGCAAATATTACGAAGATGTTAAAGGTATGGACCAATATAGTTCTCCAGACGGTGTAGACTATCATGCAGTCAGTCAACCTACAGCAATTAAATATTTGAACCAAAAATGTAATAAAGAAATAGATGGGAAAGATAATTGTTGTCATTGTCAAAAACTTGGTAAAGACAATACGTCGACGTCTCCACAAACTAATAATGACCCACTCGAACATATGGAAAAAGTAGT
>NW_017385578.1:0-344 GCF_001602025.1 Plasmodium gaboni | reverse complement strand
CAAAAAAACCTTGGGATTGTGGTGACGGACCGAAATCTGTAGTTTCTGGAAATGGTGAGTGCATGCCTCCAAGAAGACAAACTTTATGCATTAATTATTTAAAAGAATTGAGTGATAATAAAACGGAAGATGATTTGAAAACAGCATTGTTGAAATCTGTTTCATTAGAAACACATTGGTTATGGGATAAATACAAAAAAGATAACAATAATAAAAACGGTAGAAGCCTAGATGATGAATTAAAACAAGATGGAAAAATTCCTGAAGATTTTAAAAGACAAATGTTTTATACTTATAGTGATTTTAGAGATTTGGTATTAGGAACAGATATATATAAAACAACT
>NW_017385577.1:0-354 GCF_001602025.1 Plasmodium gaboni | reverse complement strand
TTGCCTCAGTGTAGTGAACATTTCCTTCAAATGTTTTTCAACGTCGTTACCATCATCTCTATCCACGAGATTTGTTCCTTTCACTATATCGCCAATATCTGCAAAAGATCGTCGCGCAGAAATACACATTGACTCATTACTGTTGGCTCCACGATTTCCACTACGGTTACCACCACGATTTTTATATTGCTGACGTAAACTTCTACCTTCACTTTTTGCCAGAAGAAGAATTTCCGATAACAACATACGGTTATTATCATAATATTCTTGATTTTCCATATGTTGTTTTCTCTTATCATATCTATCATCCATGACATCTTTACATATTTCATCATATCTAGGAGGAACCGCAAC
>NW_017385576.1:0-357 GCF_001602025.1 Plasmodium gaboni | reverse complement strand
CTAACTTTTTGTTCAAAAAATCTCTTGCAGTATTTGACACTTTTGCATCATTATCATTATCGTACTTTCCTCCTGTTTTGTCTGTCTCAAATTTGCTTTTTTGTTTTTCATATTGAGGTTTCCATTTTTTAATAAATTCTTGATATTTTGTACATTGGTTTTGGCACTCTGTACAGTTTCCGTTACATGTTGGTGTGCCACCAGTACATTGTTTACACTTATCCTCCAATTCCTTATATTGTTTCTTCTGTTTTACGCAAAAATCTTCTCCCCATTCAGTGATCCAGCGTAGAAACTGATATCCTTTGCCTTCATCTCTATTTTTTCCAATAGGAAAATCAGACTCACTAGGGAAAT
>NW_017385575.1:0-371 GCF_001602025.1 Plasmodium gaboni | reverse complement strand
TGTACATTACCTAAGGAAGATGAGATTCCTCAGTTTTTGAGATGGTTAACTGAATGGTCCCAGCAATACTGTAAAGAAAAATTAATTAAATCACGTATAATTAATACAAAATGTAAAGATATAGTTGATGGAAAAAACTATGCAACTACGGTTGATATATCAGATATAGAATGTAAACGATTATTTATGGATTATGAAAATTGGTTTAGGTATCGAAATAATGATTGGAATGGCTTATCTAAAAAATATGATAAGATTAAAAATGCAATTAATTCTGCTACTACTAAACCACCTGAAGAAACTCCTCAGCAATATATAAGAAATAATTGTGTAGATTGTGAGTGTGATTTAAACGATTTGAAAGAAATAAA
>NW_017385574.1:0-380 GCF_001602025.1 Plasmodium gaboni | reverse complement strand
CGAACTTTCTATTTATTTGCGACACCACAATTTGTTCGTTGGATTGAAGAATGGACCCAACAATTTTGCGAAGAATACAATGAAAATATGAGTGAGTTACAATCGAAATGCGGAAATATTAGTAGTGGTAATAAGAACGATTGCAACGAAAATTCAAATAAGAATTGTAAAACTGCTTGTGCAAAATATAATGATTGGATCACTTCAAAAAAAAAAGAATGGGATGGTATGAAAAACTATTATGCGAAAATATTACAAATGGGAAAAAGTAGTGATCAATCCCCCGACGGAACGGACTATCATGCAATCAATCAACGTACAGCTATTGATTATTTGAACCAAACATGCAAAACTGAAATAAATGGAACAGATAAATGTTG
>NW_017385573.1:0-408 GCF_001602025.1 Plasmodium gaboni | reverse complement strand
ACCTGTTGTGTCCAGATTTTCTAAGTTTGAGGTGCACATATCTAGTCTTCTAGGAGGGAATAATACACCTTTGTGGTCATCACTTTTGACTTCACTAGGCTTCGCTTCCCACTTTTTTCCGTCTCCAATTCCTTTTTTACCTTTTCCTGTGCAGGGGCCATTGTGTTCTCTAGGATTTTTACCATCAGCACCCTGTTTATATGTACGATAATCATTAGTATGTGTTTTTTTATCAAGGTCACAAATTTTGTTGTCGTCCAGGTTACTTGGACTACTATTTTTAAATTTCGCATTTTCTAATTTACCTACCAAACTGTCACCCCCACGACTTTGCCACTGTGTTGTTGCCCCGTCCAATACTTTGTTTGCAATGTCCATGATACTATTGGTACTCGTGGGAGCGACACT
>NW_017385572.1:0-384 GCF_001602025.1 Plasmodium gaboni | reverse complement strand
TTTCAAACTATCTTCTATTTTTTCCATATCATCATTTTTAGTCCATAGATCTCTACCTCGGATAATATCTCCTAAATCTGCAAAGCTATATTTCAAGGCAGTACATACAGTAACATTGTCTTTTGGGTCAATTTTGTCGTTATTTTGGTTTTTATATTGTTTTATTATGCTTTGTGCCTCTTCTTTTGCTGTAAGTAATACATCTGCTAATAATGAGTGGCTAGCATAAGTATGAAGTCTAAGTCCCATGTTACCAGTGTCTAGATTTTCTAAATTTGATGTGCACATATTTTTTCTTCTAGGTGGAAATAATACTTCCTTATGCTGATCTTCTACTTCACCGTTATCAGCTGGTTTCCATTTTTCTCCTATTTTAAATATGTC
>NW_017385571.1:0-422 GCF_001602025.1 Plasmodium gaboni | reverse complement strand
TGGGAGTGTGACAATAGCAAGTTCCAAAGTGGTCACCAAGGAGCCTGTATGCCGCCGCGAAGACAAAAACTATGCATAAAGAAATTAACAAAACTTAATGGCAATGACACAACTAAATTGCGTGAAACCTTGATCAAATGTGCTGCAGTAGAAACATTTTTTGCGTGGCAGTATTATAAAAAAACGAGTGGCCAAAGTGGTAATGTAGAGACACAACTACAAAGTGGTACTATCCCTGAAGATTTTAAACGTCAAATGTTCTATACATTAGGAGATTTTAGAGATTTAATTTTGGATACAGATATATCTGCAAAAAGGAAAAACCCAAATGGAAAAACTGATGTGGGTAAAGCAGTAGAGAATATAAAAAAAATTCTTGATAAAAAAGATGGCCAAGCTGGTGGTACCCAAACCACACCTCA
>NW_017385570.1:0-424 GCF_001602025.1 Plasmodium gaboni | reverse complement strand
TTCTCCTATGACAAATCTGTCTTTACCTTTTCCACTACATGGGCCTTGATGATATTTACCACTACTATTATCAGTATCACTATAGTCACGCCAATCGTTTGTGTGTTTGTCCTTTTCAAGCTTACAAATATTTCCATCTTCCACATCTTTTCCTTTTTTTCCACCTTTAAACTGCGCGTTATTTATATTTCCTTTCAACTTACTCTCAGTACCACCCTTATCAACAGTGTTTTTTTCCATTTGTGCTTTTGCTTGGTGTTGTTTGTATGTTGCCGCATCCAAAATTTTGTTATCCGTACACGGTATACTGATAGGTTTTTTTGGTGGGGTACAATCGCACGCTTTAGTATAGTCACTAGGTTTATCACGAAAAGCGTTATCATTGTCACTAGTAGTATTACAAAATTTTGTTTGTTTCTGACAA
>NW_017385569.1:0-425 GCF_001602025.1 Plasmodium gaboni | reverse complement strand
GGAGGAGTAGGGGCACACTTACAATTATTTTCATATTTTTTGGGAGGAGTTTCAAATAATTCATCAACAGTATTAACATCTTTATTATTGAAACATGAGCATTTATCACCACATTTTTTGCTTAAAAACGTAGGAGTATCCTTTTCTTTTATTCCTTTTATATTTTTATGGAGATCATCATATGTATAGTGCTGGTTTATATATTCTATATGCCACTTGTTAATAAACATATTATATGTTCTACATGCATTTAAACATTCACTTTTTTGTTTGCTAGACGCTGACTCACAGTTAGTAAATGAGCATATAGTTTGTAATTTTTTATTCTCAATATCTTTATGAAAACAAAAATCTTCACTCCATTCAGTAAACCACATCAAAAATTGATCGGAATCATCAAATTCTTTTGGTGTATCTGCACAGTT
>NW_017385568.1:0-457 GCF_001602025.1 Plasmodium gaboni | reverse complement strand
GTCCATTCGTTGTGGATGTTGTATTATCTTTATCGTCTGGTATGATACACGTTTGTATATCATCAGGTAATTCTTTTGTAGAACTATCAACATTATTTCCTATATATCCTTTTTTATAACCGCATAAAAGAGATCTCCAGATACAAGATTTATTTTCATCCCAAAATTTTTTTCTTCTATCTCCTATTTCGTTTGATGATGAAATATTTTCAAATATTTTTTTCAGATTACTTCCTGTACTAGTAGTATCAGGTTCTAAGTTATCGTTACCTTTCAATATATTTCCATAATCTAAAAAACTGTATTTTATAGCACTACAAGGTTCAACACGATATGTATAATCATCGTCTGAGCTTTGATTTTCCTTTTCATTTTTTTCTTTATAATATTCTCCCAAATGTTTTCCTTCTATTTCAGCAAGTTTCATTATTTTATTACGTAATTTTATTTCATTATC
>NW_017385567.1:0-465 GCF_001602025.1 Plasmodium gaboni | reverse complement strand
CAAAGTAAAACGTTAGACTCAAACGATAAGCAGACAATATGTCAAGCTATGAAAAATAGCTTTGCAGATCTAGGGGATATAATTAGAGGAAGAGATTTATGGACTAGAAACAATGAAATGCAACAACTAGAAAATAATTTGAAAACAATATTTGAGAAAATCAAAAATAAATCTGGAATCTCAGGTAAATATGATGACGACGGCGGAAAATATACAAAACTTCGAGAAGCATGGTGGTCCCAAAACCGCGACCAAGTATGGACTGCTATGAAATGTGCAAAAGACGGAAGTAACACTATTGAATGTGATAAACGTAGTGGTGCTGGTTCTCCTGGTGGTTCTGGCCCTGGTCGTAGTACTGCTCCACGTCCACGTCCACGTCCTCCAGCTGGTGGCGGAGGCGGAGGTAGTCGTTTTAGTACTAGTGGTACTATTTATACTCGTGGTGGTACTCCTACTTATCGT
>NW_017385566.1:0-480 GCF_001602025.1 Plasmodium gaboni | reverse complement strand
TATAATAATAATAATAGGTCTGAAAATCGTATAGAATGGTGGAATGATAATAAAACAAATGTTTGGCACTCAATGTTATGCGGGTATCAAAAAGGTAGAAACGCTACTCAAAATAGAACATTGAACCAATCATGGTGTACTTTACCTGATGACGATCAGACTGATCAGTTTCTTCGATGGATGACTGAATGGGCAAAACAAGCATGTAAAGAAAAAATACAACTTTCCAAAGACGTAACGAAAAAATGTAATAATATTTTTAATCAAAAGCAGACGCCTAGTATAACAAAAATTAAAGACACTAACTGTAAATCAATATTTAATGATTATATGAACTGGTATTATAAGCGAAATCCCCAATGGAAGCAATTGTCTGACAAATATAATAGTTTTAAACACAATAATACTCATGTTAATGCTAATCCAACTGAAGAAACTGCTGAGGAATATATACAAAATAAATGTGTAGATTGTGATTGT
>NW_017385565.1:0-3403 GCF_001602025.1 Plasmodium gaboni | reverse complement strand
ATAAAACAAATATATATATTTTCATATATTATTAGAATTATTACATTATTAGAATCATCAAATAATATTTCTCACATATAAGATATTTTTTCATATTTTCCCATTGTTTTCTCCAATCATTTGTGGTACCACCACCACCTGTGGAAGACACAAAATTTTTATATGCATCACATGCTTCCTTGCATGCCTGACATTTTGTATTACACTCTTTACAATCCTTATCATTGTTACCATTGTTTTCATCACATTTTTTGCCTGGAGCACCACTTGTGCTACTACCACTATTTTTATCCACACTGTGTGTTTCGTGATATTTATCTGAGGCATTTTTACATTTTTGACACGCTGTTTTCACCTCCTCCACTAATTTTTTCCGTTTGTGGCAAAAATCTTCGGACCATTCGGCTGCCCAGCGAAGAAACTGTGGTCGAGCCACAAAAGTGGTGAGATCGGCACCACTGGTATCATCAAATGTCACTTTATCATAGTTGTTTTTGTCGTTACCTTTGAGTTTTTCTTGAGTAGCTGTGTCCACCTTACCACCACTGTATGATAGTGCACACACCATTGCTTCCCATACATTTTTTTCGATGGTTTTCCACCAAGTTTTACGTTTTTCGTCATCAGATTTTCCATTATATTTGGTATCTTTTTCTTTATCTAAAATTTTCTTAACATTCCCGGATACTTTTGTACCATCATCATTACCCATATCTGTACCTAAACATAAATCCCTAAAATCTCCTAATGTATAGAACATTTGACGTATAAATTCAGGAGGGATATTTCCTTTTTTTAATTCATCCTCTGGTTTGTTAGATGAATTTTCTTTTTCTTTATCTTCTTTATATTTATGCCATAAAAAAAACGTTTCTTTTGCAGCACATTTTATAAAAGCATCTTTCAATTTCTCTGATGTGTTTGTTTCGTTTTCTTGTGTTAAATTATATACGCATAGTTTTTGTCTTCTAGGAGGCATACATGCTCCATTTTCACCATTTTTAACCTTACCTTCACATTTCCAATCAAATGATCCTTCTTTCCTGTTACAACCATCTACTTTCTCATTTCCGCTTTTACCCTGCAAAAGTGATTTAACTATGTCGCACGCCGGTGTACCACCAACAGTTTGGCTAGCGGTACCAAGTGAAGGGGGATCAACCACTTGGCCTGTAACCACAGTACTATCAGGATTTAGGAGATTTTTACATTTATTTTCACTATGACGTTGTTTATAATAGTCACCTTTTTCACAAAAACATTTATATCTAATATTACTTATATCTTCAGTAAGATTAAATAATTGGGTAGGAGAACAATCACCAAAATCAGTACAACATTCTTTCGTACTATTAGCTGCTGCTTTTTGTACACTTTCTTTTAATTCTGATTCTGTCGCTCCATTTCCATATTTCGTATCCACACATAATGTTTTATAATTCTCAAAATACGGTTCTGACTCTTTCATAAACTTTTCATACATATTACATAAACCATTACAATTATTACCACCACCACTTGCACCACCACATTCCTCCACCACCATATTACCCAAATTGCGTTTCAGTGCGCAAAACTCTTCGGCCCATTCTTCAAAAAAACGTACACATTGGGATTTCCCATCATACGATATTTGGCAAGGTTTTTGTGTAATTTTATTAGTGAACTCTTTTGTTTGCAAACCTTGTACAATGTTTTTAAAATGTCTGCTCCATTCATGTTTAAATTTGTCTTCTCCTCCTACATTCTTTTCAATTTGTTTTATTGTACATTGAATTTCTTTAGTTTTATTTTCATTAACAATATCATCACCTAACAATAATGTATGATAATCTTCCATAGTTCTATACCATTCTTTACAAAATACATCATGCTCGGTATCTTTATATTTGTCTTTTATAAGGTCACTTATCGCTTTACTTATACCCTCAATCATTTCCTTTTTCATCTCAATTGCAGTATTTCCTATTTTCATTTGGGCGCTTGTTTTACCCCCTAACACTTCTTTTAATGTTTGTTCGTTCGTAATTTCATCTTTAATTCCTTTAAGATATTCATCTATTCCTTCAACTAATAGTGCTCGACGACGAAGTGGTATGTGTAATCCTTCTGCAATATTTATACCTTTACAATTAGTAGGTGAACTTTTATTTGGACTACTATGTCCATTATCTTTTAATTCAGATATTTTACTTAAATTAACTGTTATATTATCACAATTTTTTGTGGTACCTAATACTGTTTTTTCTTTAATATTTATTAGTGGTAATACATCATCATCCCAAGTATATGTGGTGGTACCTGTTATTTGTTGTGTTAGTGTTTCGAATATTTTGTGTTGTATCTTTTTCCATCCACAAAATTTTTGTTCATCCGTAAGTGAAGCGACACCACCACTACCACCAACACCACTACCGACACCCTTCACGTGATCTTTATATATTTCCCACTCCCATGCTTTGTGTTGTAATTCATAGTGTAAAAAATTCAAATAATCAAAATATAATAATTTATATAGTGGTTGTCGATGCCATCGTGTTGTAACATGTATTGGAAATTTTTTAGTAGACTACTTTTTTCATGTGATTGAGTTGTTCCCATTTTGACATAAACGATTTATATAGTAATACGTTGCATTTATATAGTGTTAAATATATAGTGTTAAATATAGTGACATATGTTATGTTACATATATAGTGGTAAGTGGGAAAATATACCTACATATATATATTCTATCTTTTACATTTGAAATATATAAGATATTTTTTAAGTTTATATGGTTTATCCATTTTTATATATAGTGATATATTATTTGTGTGTTTTTTGTGTTTTTTTGGTTTTGTGTATAGAGTGTTATATATATTATGATTTTTATTATTGGTAATTAATTAAAATATATATATATTATTTTGAATTTAAGTGGTAGTTTATATTTTTTATTAATTTAATATGTAAAATATTATTTTTTAATATTAATAGTAGTATAAAATTTAGTATTAAGATTTATTTTATATTATAATTGAGAAAAAATAATAACAAATAAATAATTGATAAATTATAACAATTCTAAATAAATATCTATGACAAAAATATAAAAAAAATTAAAATATATGTAAAATAATTGAAAATATCGAATCATTTCTAAAAAAAATAAATATGATAATAATAATAAAATATATTTTTATCGAAAAAAAATTAAATAAATAATTGAAAATATCGAATCATTTCTAAAAAAAATAATTATGATAATAATAATAATAAAATATATTTTTATCGAAAAAAAATTTATATATATATAATTAAAATATATAAAATACATATGATACAACATATTTATAAATATATTTTATAAATATATAAGTATACATATGTGATACAAAAATACAAAATTATTTACTTCTAT
>NW_017385564.1:0-488 GCF_001602025.1 Plasmodium gaboni | reverse complement strand
AAATCTCTACCTCTTATAATATCTCCTATATCTGCAAAACTATATTTCATAGCATCGCATATTTCAGAAAATTCAGTTTGGTTTTGTGGTTTCAATTTTTTTAATATATCGATTCCTTCTTCGTTTGCTGCTTCCATTACTTCTTTCAACAATTTGTCTTTATCATCAACATTAAACCTCATCATGTTTTGTATTTTTTTTATGCACATATGTTCTCTTCTTGGAGGTAAACATAAATTGTTATGTTTTCTATTTATATTATTACATTGCCATTTTTTTCCTACATCAAAACGATCAGTTCCTTCTTTTGGACATGAATCATTTGTTGGATTCGCAGAATCCAATTTATTTTTATTAATGTACATAGATCCTTTTGTTCCTTCAATGACATTATCTATGTTTTTACAATTTTTAAATATATGGTCCATAGTGTTTATTTTCAATTCTTTATTAATAATGTTTTCTGCATCTTTTCGTAATAAGTATGC
>NW_017385563.1:0-2314 GCF_001602025.1 Plasmodium gaboni | reverse complement strand
AAAGAAATAGATTGTATGAAAGATGATAAAAATGGTGAACGAACTTTCTATTTAGTTGGTACACCTCAATTTTTGAGATGGCTCGAAGAATGGACTCAACAATTTTGCGAAAAATATAACTCATATTTTGGAGATATAGAAACGAACTGTACCGGTAGTAGTACTTCTATTGATTGTGGTGGTGATGATTTGTGTAAAAAGGCTTGCACAAAATATAATGATTGGATCACTTCAAAAAGAAAAGAATGGGATGGTATGAAAAACTATTATGCGAAAATATTACGAATAGGAAAAAGTAGTAATCAATCCCCTGACGGAACGGACTATCATGCAATCAGTCAACGTACAGCTATTGATTATTTGAACCAAAAATGTAAAACTGCAATAAATGGAACAGATAAATGTTGTTTCTGCCAAAATATTGGTAAAGACAGTATGTCGTCTCCTACGCCACAAAATAGTAGTAATAATGATAAAACACTAGATCATATAGACTCTGTTATGTTGAAACGTGATGAAAAATATAAAAATTATAAGTCCCCATGTACCGTCTGTTACATTCAACATATCAAGGATCAAATAAAAGCTATTGAAACAATTTTGGATAAAAAACGATCAAAAGAAGATGAAGAAGCAAAACGACAATACGGATTCAGTTGTGAAAATAGTGGAAAACATGTTAATGATGCTAAATTGTGCGAGAAATTAGATTATAGTGGAAAAGATGAGTTGGCACACAAATTAAAAGTTCCTTTTAATCCTGATGAAAAAGATCCCAAAAAAAATAAAGAAAACGATACTATAAATTGTGGAGGCATACCTAGTGATAAAAAAGATATTATATGGGTAGGAATAGATCATTATAATTGGTTACCAAATTTGGACAAAAATATCTATGTTTCACCTCGACGACAAAAATTATGTTATTATGGCCTAGATGGTTCAAAAAATAATCACGAATTGAAATACAAATTATCTAGAGCTGCAGCCAATGAAGGATATAATCTAGGTATTAAATATAATGATTACAAAAACCATTATGGTGTAGAACCTTGTAAAGCATTGGAATATAGTTTTTATGATTATAAACATATAATTATGGGTACTGATAATTTAGAGGAGGAAAATAATGGCACAAACACTTCAATAAAAGAATCTCTAAAAAACTATAATGCATCTAATGGTAAGTCACCTGACGACAAAGAAAACAGAAAAAAATTTTGGGATGACAACAAAGATTGTTTGTGGAGAATTATGAAATGCGGTTATAAAAAAGCCAAAGAAAAAAGTGGAGATCAAACCAATCATATTAGCGACTGTGGAAATACGCCAACTACCTTTGATGATACACCACAGTTTTTGGTATGGTTCACCGAATGGTCTGAAGATTATTGTTCTAAACAACGAACGCAAAAAAACAAATTAGAAAGTGCTTGTAAAAATTATATGTGTAATGATTCTAATAATTTTACATATAAAACAAAATGTAAAAACGCATGTAATGAGTATAAACAATTTATTCAAGAATACCAAAAACAATACATGAATCAAAAAACAAAATTTGACAATGAAAAGAAAAAAAAATCTGGCTATGACGGTCTACAAAATAAAGATGCATATGAATTTTTTAAAATTAAATGCTCTAATAAAAAATGCAATTGCATATATGAAGATGTAAAATCTAAAACTGAAGATGGAATAAAAAATTTTCAAGAATACCCTCCTGGATTTAAAGAAAAGTGTGAATGTTCTATAGAAGAATGTGCTGGTTTAAGTGTAACCGATAGCAGTTTTCCTGATGGAGCAGCATTCGGAGGAGGTTATCCAAGATCCATATGTCCTACAAGGCAAGGAAATGGTAATAATTGTCCTGCAAAAGAAACTTGTATTAATTACAATAACAAAATTAATGTATGTACTAGCAAAACATATAGGAATAATGATTCATGGTATAAAATGGATATAAAAGAAAATAATACAAATAATAATAATAAAAATATTCATAACAATAATAATGATAATGAATTTCTTGTGGTTCCTCCTAGAACAAAACAAATATGTCTACAACATCTTACAAGAAATATGAGTCGTATAAAAAATGAAGAAGAATTTAAAGAGCATATTCTTATTTTAGCATCTTCAGAAGCTAAAATGTTAAGTGAATTATATTCTACAGAACTTGATAAAGCATTTCAAGCAATAAAATACAGTTTTGCTGATATAGGAAATATCATAAAGGGAGATGATATTCTGGGGAAGGGTATATCTCTCCAACTAGATAATTTAATTAAAAAAAATAAAAAAATAAATACAT
>NW_017385562.1:0-495 GCF_001602025.1 Plasmodium gaboni | reverse complement strand
ATTATTATATATGTTGTGGAATATTGCCCTTAAATTGTTTTCCATATTTTGAGTATAACCATTTTCCCATATACTTCGTCCGCGAACAATATCTCCAAGATCGGAAAAACTGTATTTCAAAGCATTACAAAGGTTGTTACCTCCACTTCCTTGATGACATGATGCGAAATGGTTTTTTAAATTTTGGCCTTCAACATTTGCAGCGTAAATTAATTCAGTTAAAAGTTTTTGGCTACTATCGATCACAGAAGAAGCATCATGATAATAATTACTATGTTCTTTGTTTCCCATAAATCCTAAGCATAATACTTGTGTTCGTCCAGGCATACAAGCTTTATTAGTCCATTCCGTCTTAACCTTCTCGCCTCCACCTCCACTTGTTCCGTCACATATCCATCCTTTTCCTTTGATCGTGTTAATCTTGCACGGATTACCTAATTTTGATTTTCTAATAAACGAATCATAATAATTGAGATCACAAATATTCTTCACAGC
>NW_017385561.1:0-497 GCF_001602025.1 Plasmodium gaboni | reverse complement strand
CAAAAATGTTCGATCCATTCCTGAGCAAATCGCAAAAACTGCGGGATATAGTCTGTATTTGGCTGCTCGAATACTGGTCTATTTATTTGTTCTGTAGCACCATAATGCAATGCTCCCCATATATATTTTTTGTTCGTGTTCCACCAAGCTTCTCTTAATAATTTCAAATCATTACCATCTTTATTTGAACCACTTGTTTTGGTATTTTCTTTAATATGATTTTGGAAAATAGTTTTAAACAAATTTTGTAAATTTGTTTCCACATTTTCCGTATTTGTATTTCCCCATATACTTGTTCCTTTTATCAAATCGCCATAATCAGCATAACTGTACCCTAACGCTTTCTTTAATTTATTCGTATCTCCATTATGTTGATATTTCAATTTTTTTCCTTCAAGTTTTGCAGCAATTATCCATTCATTCAATAATTTATTTTTATCACTTATTTTGTTAATATCTGATGCACAACTACGTCCATCCATATATAATAGACATAA
>NW_017385560.1:0-503 GCF_001602025.1 Plasmodium gaboni | reverse complement strand
TGTGTTGCTTGGGTGTATAATTTTTGGTATTTTGTTTCTTGTTTTGTCCAATCATTTAGCCATTTTTGTACTTCCTCTTTATATTTATTGCACGCTTGGTGACATTGTGTGCATTTATCCTTATCACATGTTGCTGTTCCACCACCAGTAGCAGGAGTGGCAGTACAACTCGTACACTTATCTTTCACCTTCTCATACTCCTCTTTTTGTTTTTTACAGTAGTGTTCTCCCCATTCGGTCATCCAGCGCAGAAATTGGGGGGTACAATCAATATCTGGAGGACTACTTTCGAATTCTTTTAAACATTGTGGAGTACTTGTTGGTGCTGCGCCTTTGACTAATACTTTCCATATATGTTTCCTATTAGTATTCCACCAATCTTCACGTAATTTTTTATATTTTGGTTCACCATTAGTGGCACTATCATCTTTATATTTTTCGTTTTTTCCATTTTCTAATTTATCATATATTTGTGTGAATATTTTTTCTAAATTTTCTTCAGT
>NW_017385559.1:0-522 GCF_001602025.1 Plasmodium gaboni | reverse complement strand
TTCAACTAATGATTTTATTAATTGTTGTTCGTCGTTTTTTCCTTCATATAATTCTTCTAATTCTTTAAAAGTACAGTCACATTCAGAACATTTACTTTTCACATATGAATTGGCAGATGATTGCCATCCATTATATTTTTGATTAGTCTTTTTATCATGCTCATATTTATCAGATAAGTTTTTCCATTCTACTTTTCTATTATTTAGCCATTTGTAATATTTATTTCTTAATTCATTACAAGCCTTATTATTTATATCCTTAATAGTATTATATTGATTTGTACTAATGCTGCTTTTACATTCCTCAACTAATGCTTTTACTTCTTTTACTTTTTCTTTACAGAAATATTTTGCCCATTCAGTTAACCATCGTAAAAATTGATCTTCTTCATCAATATTATTATGTGATGGACAACTATGTTTTTCTTTTTTGTCAGTTCCCTTATATTGACACATCATAACATTCCAAACTTTTTCTTTATTTTCTTCCCACCAATCTTCACGTGTAATTTTTTGTTTTGG
>NW_017385558.1:0-537 GCF_001602025.1 Plasmodium gaboni | reverse complement strand
GTACTTAACAAAAATGGATCTAAAGGTCAACCTCATGATCGCACAAAATGGTGGGATAAAAATAAAAAACATGTATGGCACGCTATGTTATGTGGTTATAAAGCGGAAAATAGCAACTATTATATTTCTCTTGATGATTGTAATGCTCCTGATACTGATAATGATGATCAATTTTTGCGTTGGATGACCGAATGGTCACGACAGTTTTGTGAAGAAAAAAAAAACAAAACCATATCTTTAGAAAAAAACTGTTTAGATAATGATAGAGATAAAACGAAATCTGCAGAAAATAAATCGTACAAATTAAATGATACTAAATGTCAAGCGTCATATAATACATATAAAGATTGGATTCGTAGTAAACATGATCAATGGAAATCATGGAAAAAGAAATACCAAAAAGAAAAAAAAGAACAAAATGTAAACGTTGACAACACAATTGGCACTTCCATAACTGCACCACTATTATCAAAACCACAAAAATCAGAACAAGATGATGCTGAAAAATATATAGAAAGTAAATGTTATGAATGCAAT
>NW_017385557.1:0-540 GCF_001602025.1 Plasmodium gaboni | reverse complement strand
CAAAAATTAAAAGTTCCTTTTAATCCTGATGAAAAAAATAGTAAAATAAATAAAGAATATGATCCTGAAATTAATTGTGGAGGTATACCTAGTGATACCAATGATATTAAATGGGTAGGTCAAAAGGACCATTATAAATGGTTACCAAATTTGGACAAAAATATCGTTGTTTCACCTCGAAGACGAAAATTATGTTATTATGGCCTAGACGGTTCACAAAATCATCACGAATTGAAATACAAATTATTTAGAGGTGCAGCCAATGAAGGATATAATTTAGGTATTAAATATAATGATTATAAAAACCATTATGGAGTAGATCCTTGTAGAGCGTTACAGTATAGTTTTTATGATTATAAACATATAATTATGGGTACAGATCATTTAGAGGATGATAACAGTGGCACAAACAAATCAATAAAAGTATCTCTCAAAAACCTTAAGGTATCTAATGGTAAGGAAATGGACGACAAAGGAAAAAGAAAAAAATTTTGGGATGACAACAAAGACTGTTTGTGGAGAATTATGAAATGCGGTTAT
>NW_017385556.1:0-545 GCF_001602025.1 Plasmodium gaboni | reverse complement strand
AAATATAAAGCATTTATTAATGATTGGAAAACTGATAATAAAAAGGAAAGCCAAAAATATAGTGATGATAAATCAAAACAAAAATACACTAGCCATCCTGTGGCAATTTCTAAGGATGCACGAGAATATTTAAACGAAACCTTAACAAAAATGTGTAAAAGTAACAGTAGTGGTTGCAATTGTATGAATGAAAAGTCGTCACAAAACACGTCACAAAATAGTGGTGACATGCCAAAATCGTTGGAGGAAGAACCAGATATAGTTAAGGGGAAGTGTGATTGTGCGAATAAAGTGGGACCACAAATACCGGTACCTGGTCAAACCAGCACACAAATCCACTCACAGGGACAAGACCAGAACCAACCGGCAGCAGCACAAAATAATCAACATACTGGTGGTAGTGCTCTTCAACCTGGTCAAAAAGTTGACCCATCTAGTGCTTCTCAAACTGATCCTAGTGCTCCTCGTCATGAAGGTCCTAGTGGTACTTCTCCTGGTAGTTCTTCGACATCACCTACAACAACAAAAGAACCTCAAAAAAATAT
>NW_017385555.1:0-615 GCF_001602025.1 Plasmodium gaboni | reverse complement strand
AGGTTTAGGTCTTCCTCTTTGTCTATATCTAGGAAAACCATTATTGGTATTATTAGTACTAGTGTTATTCGCTTTTTCATACAATTCATTATATTTAATCGATTGTATTTCCAACTGAGATTTCCAAATATTAATAAACTTCTTATATTCTTGACATTGTGTTTTGCACTTTTGACATTCAGTTCCATTTTCATCATCATCCTTACATTTTCCACTGGTACATTTATAACATTGTTCTTGCATGTCATCAAGTTTTTTATTCATTTCTTTACAGAAATATTCAGACCATTCAGTCAACCAACGAATCCTTTGAGGTATATAATCATCAACAGGGGGATCTTTATCACGTCCACATTTATCATATGGCCAAATTAAACTTGAAATTCCTGTTCCATCTGGTTCTGTTTTTCTAAAATAAGCATTTTCTGGCGCAGCACAAGTCATTGCTTTCCATACCTCTTTTCTATTTGCATTCCACCAATGTTCTCTCAGATTATAATAATAAGGAAAATCATTTCTATATTTGTTTGCTTCTTTTGTGTCCATTTTATTATGAATATTCTTAAATATAGTTTGCAAACGTATTTGTATTTTATCGTTTTTTTTATGTTTTAT
>NW_017385554.1:0-628 GCF_001602025.1 Plasmodium gaboni | reverse complement strand
TTTCTTTATTTTTCTTTCTATCTGAATCATCAGGTTCAATAGGAATCGTTATTTCTTCTTTGTTATTAGCTTTAGTAGAATGTACATTTTTATTATCATCACATATATTTTCTACAATTAACTTAGATTCTGGATTTTGCAGTGTCGTGGTATATTTCTTATCTTTAATTTGTTTTATTGTATCCTGTATATCTTTCATTCGACAACGTGTACATAACGGTTCGTAATTTGTTCTATATTCGTCGTCTTTTTTTCTTACTATTTGGTCCATATCTTCAACGTTCGTTTTGTCGTATTTCCAATCAGATGAATTTTTACATTTGTTTTTTAAATATTCAATCGCTGTTGTATGACCTTTTGTTGCAGTTAGGAATTCTTCGTCTTCATAATATTCGTTTGCGTTATTATGATCTTTTGCATATTTACTTTTTTGTTCGCGCCACTCATTTCCTTTTGGTTTGAGCCAATCTCCATATTTCTTACATGCATTTTGGCATTCATTATTATCATCACATTTGTCCGTAGAGGTTTTGGTTTTACACGATTTTTGTATATCTCCTAATAGTTCTTGTCTTTTTTTACTGAACTCTTCGTACCATTCTCCTAACCATCGTAAAAATTGTGGGAC
>NW_017385553.1:0-657 GCF_001602025.1 Plasmodium gaboni | reverse complement strand
AATGTAAAAAATACTTATGATGATGAACATACAAAAAATTTTGTAGATAAACTTAAAGAAAATTGCGAAAACAAACAAACCCCATCTGTCGATTCTGTTAATAATGTAGACAAATATCTTGATAAAGGTAATTATTGCAAAAAATTCACTTTTGATAGAACATTATCTAATGGTAAAAATTATGCTTTTGAAGAAGCACCAAAACAATATAAAGAAAATTGTGATTGTGCAAAAAATTTTGAAGAAGTGGATCAATGTCCTGTGGATGAACATGAATGTAATAAATATGTTAAATATCCTTGTAGAAAAAATCATTTTAATAGAAATCGTATAGAATGGAATAATTATTTTGTAAAAAATAATTCAAATATAAATAAAGCTGTGATGGTTCCTCCTAGGAGAAAACATATATGTTTTTCAAGTATTTCAACATATAGTGGTCGAATAAAGAACAAAACAGATTTTAAGGAATTTATTCTTTATGCTGCATACAATGAAGCAAAACGTTTATGGAATATATATAATAATAATCAAACCAAAGCCCTTGAAGCAATGAAATATAGTTTTGCTGATATAGGTAATATAGTTAAAGGTAATGATATGTTAAATGACGGAATATCCGATAAAATAAAAGATATTTTTGATAAAAAAATTAAC
>NW_017385552.1:0-655 GCF_001602025.1 Plasmodium gaboni | reverse complement strand
GAAGATATCTGGAAAGCTATGACTTGTGTTGCACCAAAAGATGCAAAATTTCAAAAAAAAAACGACCAAAATGGAAATACAATATCGTCAGAACATGAAAAATGTGGATATAATAAAACCACTCCTGTTGATGACTATATCCCTCAACCTTTTCGTTGGTTAACAGAATGGAGCGAAATTTTCTGTAAAGCAAAAACAAAAAAACTGGAAAAACTACAGACGTCATGTAATGAATGTACAATTAATGGCACATCATGTAAGGATGATGATGATGGATCCATATGTGAAGAATGTAAAGAAAAATGTACATCTTTTGGTAAGTTTGTTAAAGAATGGCAAGAACAGTTCGCTAAACAATCCAAAACATATAACGAATTGTATAACAAAGCAAATAATAACAGTGTTAGTACTGCGAACACTGTTTCGGTCACACCTGGAGGTAGACGTAACCCTAGAACTCTTGAAGACGATGATAATAAACATGTAGACAATTTTTTAAAAAACGTTAAAGACAAATGCGGTGATGACAAGGCCAAAACGGCCGAACAGTATCTGTATAAAGCAAATAATTGCGTACAATACAAATTTACCCAAACTAATGGTGTTGCTAATAATGATGATGAGACTTATGCTTTTAACGAAAAACCTCCAAATG
>NW_017385551.1:0-685 GCF_001602025.1 Plasmodium gaboni | reverse complement strand
CACTATTGTTACCACATGGAGTCATATATGGAGGAATATTTTCAGTACTGGAACTTTTTGGTTGTTTCTGTTGGTCTTTATGATGTTGTTCTAGTTTTGTTTTGGCCTCTTCCATTAAATCCCTATATTTGTTTTCCATTTGTTGCCATTGTTGTCGCCAATCATTTGTGGTACCACTTTGGCCAGACACAAATTGTGTGTATGCAGTACATGCAGTTTTGCATTCCTTGCACGCTTTATTACACTCACCACATTCGGGATCACTACTATTGTTGCCACCATTTGTTTTGTTACAGTCTTTACCATCGGTACCACTATAAGTTGTACTACCACCTGTACCACTTTTATCTATAGTGTTTTTACTATGGTATGTATCTGATGCTTTTTTGCATTCGTCACACTTTTGTACCACGTCGTCTGCTAGTGTTTTACGTTCGACACAAAATTGGTGACTCCACTCGGTTTGCCAACGTAACGTTTGTGGTACATAGTCATCAAGTGGTGTGGTACCATCACTACATATGTTGCCACTACATTTTGTCATTGCTTTCCATATTTGGTCGCGGTTAGCGCTCCACCAATGTTCACGTAGGGTTTTAAAAGGGGGGGTACTTGTGTCTGTGTCGGTGCTATATTTTTCTTTAATACCATTTTGTTCGTGAATCCTTTTAAATATGGCCTTTAA
>NW_017385550.1:0-684 GCF_001602025.1 Plasmodium gaboni | reverse complement strand
GTTGGTGTTTTCATAGAATGTAAGGTTATCAGATGATGTATCTGCTTTTTTGTCAACAGGTTTTATTATTTCGTTGTACAAATCTTGAATTTTTTTTGCAACAAAATCTGCTGTTCGTAATCCAAGTTCTGTAACTCCCATGGTACCAATCAATCCATATGAAACTATTTCTTTAGTAGTATCTATAGCTGTTTTTATACTTTTTGGATTCAAATTAGTATTCTTTGATATATTTTGTATTTGTGTACGAGAAGTATCAGTATCAAGTTCTATTATTTTGACGAGTTCTTTTAATACTGTATTATCATTAACAGTAGCTCTTTTACTTATATCTTCTATATCCTTCAAATTACAATTACATTCATTGCATTTATTTGTTACGTAGAATAGAGCACATTCCTCATTTGGTGTATTACTACTAGAGGTTTTGTTTTTCTTAATATTATTGTATTTTTTAGATAAGCCCTTCCATTGGTTATTTAGAGAGATAAACCATTTTTCATAATCCATAAATAATTTCTTGCATTGTTCTTCCTTGATTAAGTAAATATTATCAGGTGTATCCTTTCCATTAATAATAGCTTCACATTTTTCTTTTATTATTTCGGACCTTGTTATTTTTTCTTTACAGAATTGTTGAGTCCATTCAGTTAACCATCTCAAAAACTGATGGGTATTATCATC
>NW_017385549.1:0-724 GCF_001602025.1 Plasmodium gaboni | reverse complement strand
AAAACATTTCTAAATATTTTTTCTAAATTTGTTTCAAGAAGTTTTGTCCATTTATTTTCCCAAATACTCGTTCCTTTTATCAAATCACCAATATCGGCAAAACTGTATTTCACAGCTCGACATAATTTATCATTATTATTTCTATAATTGTTTTTTAAATTTTCTCCTTCAAGTTTTGCGGCAATTACCCATTCAATTAATAACTGTTCATTAGATGTAACTTTTGAAACTGCATCATTTTCACAATCCTCTCCGTGAATGTTTCCAAAACATAAAACTTGTGTTCGAGGAGGAATACCTATTTTTTTGGCATAGTTATTACCTTTTTTCAATCCTGAAGTACTACTATTATGTTTTGCTTCTTCCCATATCCATTTTTTTTTATTTATATCTGAATTACTGCATGGTTTTCCACTACATCCTCTTTTTCCTTTTGAACTTTTAAAAACAGAATCCTCATATTTAATATTGGAAGAGTTTTTAACTATTTCAACATATTTATTATTAGATTTTTGCTTCAATGTTACTGTCCATTTAGAATTAAAATTGTTTCTTTTCGCACCGTACAATGATGGATCGGCACGATTACATACAGTAATATTATAGGCAATATTTTGATTATTTTGGTTATTTTGGTTATTAGGTCCAAGAGTAGAAGTCGACGACGACGCAGTGTTACTAGACGTGGCGGGTTGGATTTTTGCCAATTCTGCTACTCCCATAC
>NW_017385548.1:0-783 GCF_001602025.1 Plasmodium gaboni | reverse complement strand
GTTTCCTTCTGTAATTTTTTTATACATTTCTTCCAAATCCTTATAGTTACAATCACATTCTGGACATTTGCTTGTTATATATTGATCAGCATTTGGTGGTAGTTGTTGTTCACCTTCGGATGAACTGTGATTTTTTATATAAGTTTTATATTGTTTTTGTAACCCGTCCCATTGATTTTTCCTTTGAACATACCAATATTTATATCTTTGTAATATATGTTTACATTTCACGTTTTTTATATCACTAATTTTTTTAACATTTCCTATTTTCGTTTTTTCTAAACATTTATTAACTACTTGTTCTGCTTCTTTTTGTTTTTCATCACAGAACAATTTTGCCCATTCAGTTAACCATCGAAGAAATTGAGGGTTTTTATCAATATCGTTATATTCTGTACATCTATAATCCTTTTCATCGCCATTATAATGGCACATCATAACATTCCAAACCTTTTCTTTATTTTCATGCCACCATTTATTACCATCATGTGTGTTCTGTGTATTTTTAGAGTTTATTCTATGAAATATGTTTTTCATTTTTTCAGACAATTCGTCATTTAACATATCATCTCCTTTGATAATATTTCCTATATCTGCAAAACTATATTTAATTGATTCAAGTGCTTTGTTTTGATTATTATTATATATTTCCCATAACATTTTGGCTTCATTGTATGCATCATGAAGAAGATGTTCCTTAAATATATTTTGATCATTAATCCTATCATAATATCTTCTAATACCTGTAAAACATATATGTCGTGTTCTAGGAGGAACCAACAC
>NW_017385547.1:0-794 GCF_001602025.1 Plasmodium gaboni | reverse complement strand
CGTAACAGTTATGCCGATTATGGCGATTTGGTTAAAGGAACAAGCATATGGGGAAATAAAAAAACACAAGCAGCCGAAAATAATATAGGTGAAATATTACAAGATATTTTTAAAGAGAAATTGAAATCTGAATATAATGGAGATATAAATAAATTAAGAGAAGCTTGGTGGGAAGAAAATAAAAAAGATGTATGGGATGCAATCACGTGCGGAATACCACAAAATGAAATGTTTGTCATTAGAAAAAAACCACCAGATGGTCGAGGAATAGAATATAGAGTCACTGGGAAATGCGGATATTCTCAGGAACTTCCCGACGATGACGATATACCTCAATTTTTACGTTGGTTCAAGGAATGGTCCAACTATTTCTGTAGAACAAATATTGAAAAAAAAACTAATTTGGAAACTAACTGTCAAGGATGTGACGGAACCAAAGAAATGGAATGTCCAAATAATAAAAATGCAGGTGGATCTAAATGTAAAGAATGTGTATCCACATGTAGAGATTACAAAACTTGGATAACTAATCAAAAGGAAGTATATAATGAACAACAAAAGAAATATACTGAAAAAATAAACGAAACACAAAATAATTCACAGAGTACTAGTTCAGGAAATACTGATAATACATATTTTAAAAACTTAATTGATGAAAATATAAATTCGGCTGAAAAATATTTAGAGTCAAGTAATTACGAAACCCATTGTGGCAAAAATAATGATATTAATTTTGATAATGTAGACACTACATTTAACCATACTCCATTAATATGTCAATCGTGTGAAGAAAA
>NW_017385546.1:0-804 GCF_001602025.1 Plasmodium gaboni | reverse complement strand
GATGATTTTTTAAAAAAACTAAAGGGTGAACCCGAATGTGATGGTCCCAAAAAAGACAAAAACACTTATGATAAACCTGAAGAATTTGTAAATTCAATGGGAGGATATAAATATTGTAAGGATACGTCACAAACTAAAATTAAGAAAGATGAGGAAAATGATGAGGCACACGTGTTTAAAGATAAACCTCATAAATATAAGACAGGGTGTGATTGGACTGATAAGACGACACCACCACCACCTGCTGCACCACCAACAACACCTGTAGCACCAAAAATACCACAGGGAGATGATGCTTGCGAAATAGTTAAAAAAATACTTGAGAATAAAAATCCAACAGATAATGTAGATAATTGTAATCAAAAAATTAATTCAAAAAACCCTCAACCATATCCCGAGTGGGATTGCGCAAACAAAAAAAACCTCATACGTAGTGAAGATAGTGGCGCCTGTATGCCGCCGCGAAGACAAAAACTATGTCTATACTATCTAGCAAACACTATTAATGGTAGTAGTGACCAAAAACAATTGAGGGAAGCCGTTATTAAATCTGCAGCAGCAGAAACTTTTCTTCATTGGAATTATTATATAAAATACGGTAATGGAAAAGATAAAAAGTTAGATGATCAATTAAAAGAAGGAAACATTCCTCTCGATTTTATGCGTTCTATGTTCTATACATATGGAGATTATAGAAATTTATGCGTGGGAAAAAATATAGGTAGTTCTGATGATACTAATAAAATAGGACCGATTGTTACGAGTATTTTAAAAAATGGAACAAATGGAGGTAAAGAACCTACT
>NW_017385545.1:0-827 GCF_001602025.1 Plasmodium gaboni | reverse complement strand
TTTTCAACTAAATTTTCCACAGCTGTAATTACATTATTTGCGGTTTTGTATTTTAGTTCAGGTATATCGTCATGAACTTTTTGAACGATTTGTTTAATTGAGTTTATATTGGGGTTTTTTATTTCTTTATACATATCATCTAAACTATTAATGTTACAGTTACATTGTTCACATTTGCTTTTTACATATTCTTCAGCACCATTTTGTGATGGTGTTCCAGGTGGGGAAGAAACACCTGGTGTGCTAGGATCTACTTTTTCTTTTTCGTAATTTTCGTATTTTTCTTTCCATCCTTTCCATTGATCATTTTTACTACGAAGCCATGCTTCGTATGTATTGTACCAACTTATACAATTAGGATCACTTAAATGGTATGATTTATATGCTCCAGATTTGGTTGTGTCTTTATCATTATCTAAACACAATTTTTCTAAAGATAACGTTTTGGTTTTTTTTTCTTCACAAAACTGTCGTGACCATTCTTCTAACCATCGTAAAAACTGAGGAGTACTATCTTCTTCAGGTAAAGGACACCACTTATCAGAAAGCTGTTCATTATTTCTTTCTTCTGTATTTTTGCTCATATACCCACATAACATCGCGTGCCATACATGTGTTTTATTATCATTCCACCATTTTTTGCGAACATCTGATTGACCTGTAGATGCAGTTTCTTGAAGTACGTTATCTAATTTTTCAGTCAATTTATTTAAAAGAGAATTATTCATCATATCCGTACCTTTAATTATATCTCCATAATCATAAAAACTATATTTCATTGCCTGTAATGCTTTATTATTATCATTAGTATATTTATTTCCTAATAA
>NW_017385544.1:0-906 GCF_001602025.1 Plasmodium gaboni | reverse complement strand
TTTCAATTTATTTAAAATTGAACTACTCATCATATCGGTACCTTTCACTATATCTCCCAAATCAGCATAACTATATCTCATAGCATCATATGCTTCATCAGTGTAATTTTTATATATTTTTCCTAATAGTATACCTTGACTGAATGAAGAATGAAGTAAATTCTTCTTAAAATCATTTTCATCATTCATCTTATAAATGTTATATGTAATGTAAGTTATGCATAAATGTCTTCTCCTAGGAGGAACTAATACACCATCATTTTCCGTAGTTTTACTTATCACATCATAATTATTCCATTCATTCAAATCATTTTTAAAAAGATTTAATGTACATTCTGTACTATTTTCAAACTGTTTGATTACATCTTTTGATTTATCATCCTTAGGACAATTGTCTAATGGATGAGGAACTTTACATTTACATGCTTCTTTGTAATCAGGTGGAACTGTTGTGAATGCGTATGACGAATTAGTTCCTGAATTAGAGTCTTCAATAAATTTAAATGATTTGCAATACGTAGTTTTATCAAGATAAGGTGCAGCAGAATTAGGGTCTTTACATGTAATTTTTATTTTATGTAAATAATCCTGTATATCTTTATCAGTATTCATATTTTTCGTTTGAGTAGTAGTAGATGAATTGATATTTTTATATAATTCTGTGTATTTATCATTTTGAATTTCAAATTGTTTTTTCCAATGTTCAATAAATATTTTAAATGTTTTACATTGGTTTTTGCACTTATTACATTTTGTTCCGTCCGAATCATCAATACATTTTCTATAATTTTTATTACATCCTTCACACATATTTTTCAATTCCATATATTTTTCATTTATTGCTTCGCAAAAATGTTCACTCCATTCTTGCATCCAACGAAATCTCTGAGGAATATAATCAACAAC
>NW_017385543.1:0-931 GCF_001602025.1 Plasmodium gaboni | reverse complement strand
GATCGAGATACATTTAAGGAATATCTTCTTCATGATGCATACAATGAAGGAAAACAATTATGGAATCTCTATTCTAGTGATGAACAAAAGGCTCTTGATGCAATGAAATACAGTTTTGCCGATTATGGAGATATTGTGAAAGGTGATGATATGATGAACGATTTAGATCGTGTACAAAAACAATTAAGTTCGATATTTAAACAAAATGGAAGTGTAACTGGAACTGAATCTGATAATCGTAAGCAATGGTGGGAGAAAAATAAACAAAAAGTTTGGAATGTTATGATGTGTCATTATAATGGAAAAGAGAAAACAGATACTGAATGTCCAAAACACGATGATATTGATGATGATCCACAATTTTTGAGATGGTTAACTGAATGGGCTCAACTTTTTTGTTATGAAAAAGTAGATGAAGCAAAAACTATTGTAAAACAATGTATAGAAAAGGATAAAATACAAAAGGCCACAAAAATTAGTGAGATAGGAGACAAAAAATGCCAACAATTATTAAAGAAATATAAACATTGGTATAAGAGTAGAAATCAACAATGGGAAGGATTGAAGGACGCATATAAAAACTATAAAACAAATAATGTTTCGTCCGGAAGTGGAAAACTACCATCAGAGGCAGATGCTGAAAAATATCTGAAAAAAAAATGTCCTAAATGTGATTGCAACTATGATGATTTGCAAAAAATATCTAAGTACCAAAACCAACAAGAACAATTATTGAAGGAATTAACGAAACAAGCTAAATATGATACTATTGATCCTAAGAATACCCCACTGTACAAATTTTTAACTCTTGGTGGACTAGCTCCAACAATTATTGAAAATGCATTTAAAACTACTGCAGGTATAATTGATAAAGGAATAGAGTATGGACCTCAAGCTGTAGATATTGCAAAAGATGTTTTGAAGAAACTTA
>NW_017385542.1:0-938 GCF_001602025.1 Plasmodium gaboni | reverse complement strand
ACATGTAGTGACGAACAGATAAAAAATAATATTTTTTCTGGAAATAATCACAACCATAATCAAATACAAACTATTATTGATAAAGATAAATGTAAGGAATGTAAAGGAAATTGCGAATGTTATAATTTATGGACGCAAAAAATTTCAAATCAATGGCAAAAACAAAAAGAAAACTACACTATATTTAATAATAAACAAAACGGTCATAAAGTGGGAAATAATGCTACACGAACGGTAAGTTTAGACAATTATTTATTTTTTTCTTGTTGGGAAAAATATATAAAACAACATTTAAAAGGTGATTGGGAACAAATCCAAACCTTGGACACAGAAACATTAGATTTGTTGGAAAAAAGGTGTGGAAAAACCATAAATGATGGACAAAATATATTTGAAGAACGTATAAATTATGTGAAGAAAAAAGGAAATGATTGTGAGAAAAGACACACTAAATGTACCAAAGACAAAAAAGATTTTAAATGTGAGGGATATGAGGATGTTGATGGATGTAAAGATAAATATTATGACGGACCTATGCCTGGGAAAAATCAAGTAGCAGCGAAAAAATGGGAATGTAAAAATACAACTACATCAACTGATACAAAAGATGTCTGTGTTCCTCCGCGAACACAAACATTATGTGTAGCAAACATGTACGATAGTACGGGTGGTGGTAAAATACAAGATAGTGCATTTTCTAACAAAGATAAAATGAAAGAATCATTAAAAGCAGCAATAAAAAAAGAAACGGAACGATTATACGAATATTATACATCAAAAGAAGATGGAAAAGGGGCAATTATATCCAAAAAATCTGATGGCAAACCTGGTGATCGTGATAAAAATGGTTTGCCTAAAAATTTTTGCAGAGCTACAGAAAGAACATATAATGATTTCAAACATATGGTGATAGGTGATATACCGTGGAAACCAGGAAG
>NW_017385541.1:0-947 GCF_001602025.1 Plasmodium gaboni | reverse complement strand
CAATATTGTTATGAATATGAACGATTATTGAATAAACGAAAAGCTTGTTATAATAATTATCTTACTAAATGTAGAGAAAATTTAAAAAGCCACAAAACATATAATAATCCAACGTCATATCAGTCTGAAGTGGACACAATTCAAAGAATAACAAAAAAGAAATATAAATGTAGTGACAATGATTGCACAAAAGATGGCAACGTACATTTAGAAGCATTTTTTGATCCTAAAAAACTTTCTACAAATAAAATATATTGTTGTGGATGTCTAAATAATCCTAGAGATATATTAAATATATTTGGAACAAAAAATAATAAATCCACTTATATTGATGCGATATTAAACAAATTGAAAATATGTGCAACAAAAGATGACTATTTAGATGGAGCTAGAAATGGTCAAATCTCGAGTAAGGGAAAATTGTCAGAAATATGTAATATAAATTATAGTAATTCTAATTTGCGAGGTACGGGAACGTGTACTGGGATGCCATGTGAAAACTATTACAAAAACGTAAAACAATGGATATGTGGTTCTACAAAAGGTACATCTGGCGAACAATTAAAAAATGGATGGAATGATGGAACAGGAAGTGCCTGTTTACCTCCAAGAACACAACGGTTATGTCTAGGAAGAATATATTCTAATAATTGCACAGAAAAAGGTATTGAACATATTTACACTAATGAACAATTATTGACTGAATTAATTATTGCAGCAAAATTTGAAGGGGCAGAATTATATGCTAAATATATAACTGATGATAAAAATAATAGTAGAACATCTTACGATAAAATGGACAGATTATGTAATGCTGCAAAATACAGTTTTGCAGATATAGCAGATATAGTAAAAGGAACAAGCATATGGACAAGTAATGATACAGATACAATGGAAAATAATTTTAAAATAATGATTTGGAAATATATATAAGAAAATAGATACAT
>NW_017385540.1:0-956 GCF_001602025.1 Plasmodium gaboni | reverse complement strand
AAAAATTTCCATGAAAATACAGCTGTCAAAGATAATGAGAGCAAAACGTGGAGGGAACGATGGAATGATATGGATACCAAATACAGAGAATTAATGAAAACAGCCAAGAAAGAAATAGAAGAAGAACTAGAAAAACGACGCAAAGCAGCACAACCAACATCAATAACACAACCACAAGGATCACAAAGTTCCAGTGATAGTATTCCTCCATATATGGTGAAATGTGGTGATAATGATGAATGCCTTAAACCCGATAAGGAGTCCTTTTACCAATATTTGGCAGATAATGGCCGTACATCTCTTAGTAGTTATATGAATTTGGTATTAAAAGATTCAAATTGTGGAAAAGATAAACCTAGATGGGATCGCACCACAGTGGTAAAAAACGCAAATAGTGGCAAAACGTCTAGTAATAATAAGACGAAACAATTTTATCCTGAAACTTTTGGCGACAAACCAGCCGGATACAAATATGCTTGTGACTGTAAAATTCCGTCACGAGAAGAGCTTTGTCGTGATAATCATATGTATAACACGAGATGGAAATGTGGACAAAACAGCGGGAATATCACGCCATCACACACGAGACGTAGTGCAACTACTGGAAAACAAACATATGAATTGTGCAATCTCAAACATGAAGAAAATGACGAAGAAGACAAAAGAACCACTAGGAGTATATCGAGTACACCTCCAGGTGGTAAAAATCTAAGTGATGAAGATTTCGAATTTTTTAATTCGTTCGATTCATGGTATAAAGATATACAAGATAAATTAGATCATCATTCTCATCGTATTAGTCGTGATTGCAAACTACAAACTAATATTGGGACGACATCAAGTGGTGGTAGTAACACACCATCTACAGAATGCCAGTATTGTCGCGATAGTTGCGAATGTTATAAATTATGGGTGAACCATATGAAAAACCAATGGAAAACACAACAAACCAATTT
>NW_017385539.1:0-1010 GCF_001602025.1 Plasmodium gaboni | reverse complement strand
ATTGCTTTTTCAGTAGTATTAATAATATTTGTATCTTTTCCCAAAATATTTGTTACTTTTTTAACTATTTCCTTTGAAGGATCAATATTGTCGATGATAGCTATTCGTTTTAATTCTTTGAATAATTGTTTTGGGTTATTTTTATTGTCATAAACCCTTCTTATATCATCATAAGTACAGTCACATCCAGAACAATTTTTTATTAAATAACCTTCAAGAGTACTTTCCATTGGATTTCCATTCTTCTTTATGCTCTTATGATTGTTGTATTTTTCATTTACACCATCCCATTGTTCTTTACTTCTATTAAACCACTGTTCATATTTTGTTAATAAATTTTTACAATGAGAATTCTGTATTTCCTGAATTGTGGAATATTTGTTTTGTTTAAAGATATGATTACATTCTTTAACTATTGAACGAGCTTCTTTTACTTTTTCTTTACAAAATTTTTGAGCCCATTCAGTCATCCAGCGAAGAACCTGATCAGTTTCATCTTCCTTAGGCAATGTACACCAATTTTGATCTAGTTGTCCATTATTGTTTTCTGATTTATATCCGCATAACATAGCGTGCCATACATGTTTTTTATTTTGGGTCCACCAATCATTAACAGTATTAGATTGTTGGATCCTCCTATTGTGTTGTGCATGACTTTGTGCATTTTTGAGTAAATTTTCTAATTTTGTTTTTATACTTGTAGATGTTGTACTGTTCATCATATCAGTACCTTTAATTATATTTCCATAGTCAGCAAAACAATATTTCATTGCTTGTAATGCTTCATTATTATAATTAGGATATTTCTTTCTTAATAATCTTCCTTGACTATAAGCAGCATCGAGCAGATCCTTTTTAAAATTAGTAAGATCGTTATTTTTATAATTTTTTCCTCTAAAGGGATCTATGCATAAATATCTTCTTCTAGGAGGAAGTAACACACCTTCATTCACATGAGTATTATCATTTACAAGTTTATTACTCCATTCAGAAAGTTTATTTTCATATAT
>NW_017385538.1:0-1021 GCF_001602025.1 Plasmodium gaboni | reverse complement strand
AAGAAGGCAATGCTGATTACAAATCTGCTGCTGATTATGTAAAGTCAGCGGGAGGATATATATTGCACATAATAGTGCATCGTTCACAAATCCCACTGCCTTGTGTACATTGTCCATTAGGTCCGTTACCACCCTTACATTTCGAGCAACTGTATTCAAACGTTGACATATGTGATTTCAACTGTTTGCAGTAACTTTCATTCCATTCAGTCATCCACCTCAACCATTGGGGGATATAATCATCAGGTGGTGCATGATCATAATATCCACAATATACCGATGCCATTCCTGTAACCACTCCTTGATCAATTTTAATATTTGGTGCTGCCATATAATCACGAAGGCTACACATCATTACATCCCATATTTGGTCGCGGTTGGCAGCCCACCAATCTTTGCGGAAATCCAAATATTTTTTAGTGTCTGTATATTTACCATTGTTATCACCAATTCTTTCTTTAATTTTTCTAAAAATAGCTTGTAAATTTTCTTGTATTTTTCCTTCGCCAGTATTTTCTTCCCACAAATCAGTTCCTCTTATAATATCTGCTAGATCAGCAAAACTGTTGCGCACGGCGCGGCACACATCTGGATGATTATATTTTTTATGGCCGTCAGGATATAAATCCTTTATTCTATCGGCTTCGTATTTTGCAGCTAATAATACATCTCCCAATAATGAATTGCTAGCATTAGCTCCTGTAAGTTGACTGCTAGTCGTGTCTAAATATTCCAAATTGGAGGTACACATATGTTCTCTTCTAGGAGGCAAAAATACCTCATGGTGATTTTTATTTACCTTATCGTCCTTTTTCCATGTAGTTCCTAAAACAAACCTATCTGGATTTTTACCTTGGCATGGATTTTCTGATTCACTCTTAGCATTGGAATGTCGCACGTTTATATTACATATGTTATTCTTCAAATGTACTTGTAGACCTCCACGGGTATATTGACCTTCTCGTGGATCACCTTCCAATTTAGAAGAAATTTTTCCAATACTGCTGGTAAATCCTTTTTG
>NW_017385537.1:0-3722 GCF_001602025.1 Plasmodium gaboni | reverse complement strand
CCTATTTTATTTGCATAATTATTATCCTTTTTTAATCCTACGTTGTTACCATTTTCTTTTGTCCATATCCATTTATTAGTATTAGCGTTATTGGTATGACACGGACAAATATCACTACATCCTCCGTTATTATTTTTGTGAAAAACTGACTTTGTACAATCAATTGTAGGAATATGACTTATCATGTATTTTTTTCGATTTTGCTTGTTTACACCACTACCATCTAATTCATAATTATAAGGCATACATATATCGATTTCACCGTCTTTAACCATACTCAATTCTTTTACGCCCATACAATTAATTCCTTTACTATTATCAATATCTATGTCATCATTTTTTGCAACGTCTTTCGTAGATTCTGTTGGTTTTACTGGTGAATTTGGATCTACATCATGTGTCTCATCGTTTCCAGTAGGTTTATCTCCAGGTTTATAATTATCAATACCATCCTGAGTAAAATTTAAATGGGGAAACATTTCCTTCAGATGTGGTTGTTCATCACATGTTCTGCAATATTTATGTTTTTCATTAAACGTATTATGTATGTTAGTAAAATCCACATCGATATTTTTAAAACATTGTGTTTCAAATATATTTGATTGCAAATATTGATCTGGTCCATTCATATTTTGGTCTTTTAGTTTTTGTAAATATTCGGTCGTTTTATTGAAAGATATATCGACATTTGAATTAAGATTACTGAGTCTGTATTCCTTGGCTTTATTAATTAAATCTTCGTATTTATTCTTTTGTTTAGAAAACTCTGAGTTCTGATTATTTATCCAGTCTTTATATTCCTTACATGTTTTTTGACATGTAGCACATGTTACGTATGAAGACTTATAATTGGACTTTACATAGGTAGAAAGACAGTCTGTTCCACTTGTAGAACAACCTTTACACATAGATAATATATTTTTATCTTCCCCTATGGTATTTACAAATGCATTATTTATATCATATTTATTTTTTTCTGTACAAAAATCACTGGACCATTCCTTGAACCAACGTAAAAATTGAGGTATTTCATCATCCTTTGGAGTTTCCTGAGAATATCCGCATTTCCCCGTAACATTATATTCTATTCCTTGACCATCTGATGGTTTCTTTGTAATGACAAACGTTGCATAATCTGGTATTTCGCATGTCATTGCATTCCATATATCTTGTCTATTTGCTTTCCACCAATCTTCTCTTAATTTATTTATATCTTCTTTATAATCAGATTTAAATTTATCTTTAAAAATATTTTTTAAAATATCTCCGATATTGTCTTCGGCTGTTTTGCTTTTTGTATTTTCCCATATACTTGTTCCTTTAACTAAATCTCCATAATCAGAATAACTGTTGCGTAATTTCATACATGCTAGCGAAGGATTATTTTTATACAATTCCCATAACAACGCCCCTTCATGTTTTGCTGCAAGAGCTATTTCAGTCAAGAGTTTGGTATTTTTAACGTTATCATAGTTAGATTTTTCATCAATTTTTGATTTTAAGTCTTCTTTTGATAAATTTGCTAAACATATTTCTTGCGTTCTAGGAGGCAAGCAAGCACCGTTATCGTTTTTGTCGTTATTCCAACCATTTCTTAATCTAAATACACTATTATTATTTAAATTACATTCCCAGTGTTTAACCGTTCCAGCACTTTTAGAATTATTACATAGGGTTCCTTTATTACCATATACATTATCCTTTTGATCAAGCATACACGCACTTTTTTCCAAATTTGCTTTCAATGGAACATTAATTTTTTCATCATATTTAGTATAATTCTTTATATTTTTACAATTACATGCTTTATCATACCCTTCTGGAATTTCTTTAAATACTTTATTTTCATTATTAAAATCAATATTATTATTATATTTCAAATTACAACTATTTTTGTCGTCCTTCAATCGTTCATTTAAAAAATACCCTATATTTTTATAATCCCTTTTTATTAAATTATAAAATTCATCATTTGTATTTTTTGCATTATTACTTTTTTTAATATTTTTAACATATTTATCAATTTCTGATATATATTTACTTTTTTGTTTGTTATATTTATTCTGAGAATCCAACATAAAATCTTTATATTTTTCACACGCAATATAACATTTTGTGCACTCATGACTATCCTTTGAAGAACATTTAAACGCATCCTCTTTGCACAATTTGCAATCTTGTTGTACATGGTTTAATTTTTCCTTTTGCTCTTCACATATATATTGGGAATATTCTTCTAAAAATCTTAAAAATTGCGGCATATAATCGATATTTGGTGGTTCATCCTTTGATATACATGAAAATGATTTTTTGGTATCTGATTTCTCGATGCTGCAAACTAAGGCTTTCCATATATGTTTTCTATTAGTATTCCACCATATTTCGCGCAAATTCAAATATTGAGCAGGTTTAGTGCTATCTTTATATTTTTCTTGATTTGCTTTATCTATTTTCTCATATATTTTTTTAAAAACACTTATTAATTTCCTTTCCATTGTACGAGTATCATTATTTTCCCATATACTTGTTCCTTTTACTATATCTCCTAGATCGGCAAAACTATATTTTGCAGCATTGCATAATCGTTTCATTTTTTCGTCCTCAGTTCTATTTTTAGTTTGATCATGAGTTATGTATTTGTTATATAATTGGGTACCTTCAAATCTTGCTGCAATAATTAATTCATTTAATAATTTTTCATTAGTATCAATATTTTCAATCCGTTTTTCTGTGCAATTATTATCATATATTCTACCTAGACATAACCGTTGTGTTCGTGGAGGTAAACAGGCACTTTTTGTTCCATCACTCCATCCAGTTTTTAATTGTTCGCCAGATATTTGTTTTTTAGAATCACATATCCATTCTTTTTTCTTTTGGTAATAGTTATTACATGGAATTCCAATACATGTTTCTTTTCCTTTCAAAAAAGAATCAGTATAATGTATCTTACATATATCTGTATCGTTTCCACTATTAGTTTTTATTTTGCCATTTTTAGCTCCATCTAACGTATCATCTTTTATTGCACATGTACTTAATTTATTTAATATGGCATCAATATAACTAGATTCATTATCATCTTTTCCAAATATCTCCTTTATATCACCAACAGTATTTATACAACTGCAGCAAAATGTTTCATGCTGAGATAATATATTAGGATTGAAAAACAGATTTAAATTGTGTTCTCCAGGTTCTCCACAATCGTTTCCACAATTATATTTGTTTTTCATTTGTCTTATAGTTGCGTCCATATCAGCTTGTAACGTAGGATCAGATTTTTGATCCAATGGATTTTCCTTGATGCAATTTCTAATATATTTTCCATAACATTCTTTTCTTGAACGCAAAAATTTATTATATTCATTGCAATATAATGAACATCCCAATTGTGCAGTTATTTGTCCACCTATTAGGTTTTGTGTAATTATTTTACCTTCAAGACATGTTTGTTTCATACGTTCTTCATATATTTTTTTTTTTTGAATAAATTCCTCAAACCATTCTTCCAAAAAACGTAAACATTGCGGTTTGTTTGTGTAACTGGTATCATCTAAATTACATGGTGTATTTTTAATATCCGCATAAACGTGTTCCTCATTTAACTTATTTTCAACTGCTTCTTTAAAATGTCTTTTCATCAATTCTTCAATTCTATTATCACCTATTAAATGATTACTTATATTTTTTAACATACATTGTACATTTATTGATAAATT
>NW_017385536.1:0-1178 GCF_001602025.1 Plasmodium gaboni | reverse complement strand
GAAGAATTAAAACAGGCACTTTTAGTGGATGTTGCCAACGAATCCTATAATATAGCAAAACATTTAAAATATAGAACTAACGAACAATATAAGGTAGCAGCAAATAATGCTTTGAAATATAGTTTTTTCGATTATAAAAATATCATTGAAGGCACCGATTTGGTAGAAAAGGATAAAAATAATGGAATAAATAATATGCTAAATAAAATTTTTGGAAAAAATGGAGATATTACTCAAGAACGAAAAAAATGGTGGAACAAAAATAAAGATTGTGTTCGTCAAGCAATGTTGTGCGGATATCACAAATGCCATACAGATAGTAGTATTCCTCCAAGCGAACAATTATTACCAGATGATAATGATACATCACAATATTTGTATTGGATACAAGAATGGTATGAAGATTTTTGCAGTAAAAGAAAAGAAATAGGTCAAAAAGTTGAAAAAGTATGCAAGGATGATGAAAGAAATTATGAATGTAATAAATGTATAGAAGAATGTAAAAATTATAAAGAATTTTTATATATTAAAAAAGGTGAATGGAAAAATCAAGAAAAGTATTATAATAATAATTATAAGAGTAGTCAAAACCCTAAAACTCTTCAAGAATATTTAAAATCCCAAAATACTAATTTTGAAGGATGCGACAGTACACAGAACAAATCCGATTTAGATAATGTATTTACTAAAACATATGGAGATAAGGAATCGTTGTGTGGATGTAAAAAATATGATAATATATATAGCAGTCATTCTGGAAATCAAAATTGTCAAGGTCTTTTAGGAAATAATGAAACAAAATGGAAAGATAATAAAACAGCAGATAATAAAGGTATAATTCATTTCAGGAAATTGCCTGAAAATATGTACGTTTCTGCAAGAAGACAAGTTCTTTGCATAAATGGTATAGATAAGATACAAATTGATGGGAAATCTATGGATGATAAAAAAGAAATTTTAAGGAAACATCTTCTGGAACTTGCAGTTTCCGAAGGATATAATATAGGAAAATATTATAAAGAAAAAGAAAAAACAAATGATACCAATTCCTCTAAATATTCTTATAGTGTAAAAGAGTGTAATGCACTTAAATATAGTTTTTACGATTTTAGAAATATAGTTATAGGGAAAGATTATTTAGAATTAAGAGAAGATCAAAATAAAAATGCTACGGATAC
>NW_017385535.1:0-1182 GCF_001602025.1 Plasmodium gaboni | reverse complement strand
ATTTCCATGGTATAAATAGTTAAAAAATGAAGAACACTTTATAACGTTGTAACAGTTGTATAGTAAGATACAACATATATACATATATCCATATTAGTGATCGTAATATATATTGTCTGCATCACAACGTTTTTATATATAACATAAATGTATAATAGTGATAACAATATTATCAAAAATAGTAATTATTATTTTTAAAAATGTCGAATACTACTACTTCGCCGTCAAACATATCTACACAATGTGTGGAAGTAAAAGAAATTGTAAAAAATGTAGGTACCTCTGGTGGAAATAGTGGAAGTGGTACTAGTAGTAGTAGTGGTGGAGAGCCGTTTGTGAAAGTATGTGTGACAACTGATACAAAAAATTTGGATGGGGGAAAAACCATGATGGGTGGTAATGGTGGTGTTACTGTTGATGATGAAGATGCAATTAAACAATTTATGGAAGAATTTATTGAAGCAATTAAGCATGAAGATTCCAAGTTGAAAGAAAATTGTAATGGGTCACCATGTAGTAATTCAAAAATAAATGGAAAAAATTGGATATGGACAGAAGCAAAAAATGGTAATGTGCAATTAAAAGCTGATTATAAAGACAAAATAGGTATTCCTCCACGAACACAAGTTTTATGTTTTGGAAACCTTCATGGAGAGCGTTGTAAAACGGATGTTAGCAAAATAATCGACAGTAATGGCACGTTGTTGACTGAATGGATAATTGCTACAAAAATTGAAGGACAAAATTTAAAAAAACGACATATAAATGATGGAGACAAATTATGTAAAGCTGTGAAATACAGTTATGCCGATATTGGAGATTTAATTAAAAATACAAGTATATGGGAAAATAAATGGACAAAACTTCTTGAAACAAATTTAGAAAATTTGTTTAAAAAGATTTTCCACGACAATATACAAAAGAGCGGACAAACAACAAATTCAGATAAATATCCTAGTGATTTAACATTATTACGTGAAGCTTGGTGGAACACGAACAAAAAATATATATGGGGAGCATTACAATATAGTCCTACTAATCAAATAAATAGTGAAGTATTCGAGCAGCCAAATACAGACTATATTCCTCAATTTTTAAGATTTGCACAAGAATGGGTCGAACATTTTTGCGAAAAACGTAAAACACATGCAAAAGACGTGGTAGAGAAGTGTAAGAAATGTG
>NW_017385534.1:0-1205 GCF_001602025.1 Plasmodium gaboni | reverse complement strand
GGTGATACTTGTGATGGTCCTCCAGGTGATGATGTTCCTTGTGATGCTGCTTGTGGTCCAGGTTGTGCTGCAGCTCCACCACTTGGCGAACCACTCGCACCTTGGTCAACACGTGGTGAACCCGGATTTTGATTACCAGTACTGGAACTACCACTATGGTTAGGGGCTTGGGTTTGTTGGGGTTGTTGTGATGATGAACTACCACTGAACCAATTAATGACACTTCGTAATCCGCTAAAAACATTCCTTGCCGCAGTTGTAGCAGCAGGTATTCCAACATCCTTTGCAAGTCCCTTAGCAGCTTTTGCAGCGTCAGGAATTATATCGTTTGCAGCCTCAATAGCTTTAGTTACAATTTTTGGTCCTAGTCCGTCCATAGTTAAGATTTTTTTAATTTTTGCTTTTTCAGGATCAGTGTCATATTTAGCTGTTGTACTCAATAATGGTACTATCTCCTTTGTTTTATATCCTTTATCATAAATATCTTTTAAATCATCATAAGTACAAACGCATTCTTTACAATTTTTTTTCAGATATGCTTCAGCATCCTTTTCAGTATATGAATTAGAATTAGAATTACCAGGATTACCACTACTGTTTTTTTCTTTGTCCTTTTTGTATTTTTTTTTTAATTTGTCCCATTCAAGATGTCTATTATGAAAAAAGGTTTTGTATAAATTTAAGGATGTTATACAGTTTTTGTTATTTTTATCAGGTGAATTCAAATCAATTTTTTGTATATCCATTTTGCATTCTTTAGTCACCATATTTGCCAATTTAGTTCGTTCAGAACAATATTTGCGTGCCCATTCTTCTAACCATCTCAAAAATTGAGGAATTTTATCTATGGTATTATATTCATTACAATGTTCCGTCTTATCAGTTCCAGTATATTGACATAACATAACATTCCAGACTTTTTTTTTATTTTTATCCCACCAGTCTTTTCTATTAAACGATGTTGCTGTTGATGCTAAAGGAGTTCCAACACCAACAGAAGCACTATTATTGTCTGTTTTTATTTTAGAAATTGTATCATTCATTTTAGTAGTTATATTATCTTTTTTATCCATATCATCTCCTTTGACAAGATTTCCATAATCTGCAAAACTATATTTGATTGCTTGCAGAGCCAAATTATGATTACCATTATGATACTGCATTAAATTTTTTGCTTCAGTAGCGGCAGAATTCAGCAAATGTTC
>NW_017385533.1:0-1249 GCF_001602025.1 Plasmodium gaboni | reverse complement strand
TTCCTTCGTCTGGACGTTTTATCCAAATTTTTTCAAAAATTTCCTTTAATTTATTTTCTATCTCATCATTTTTATTCCATATATTTGTTCTTTTAATTATATTTCCTAGATCCGCAAAATTTCTTTTCATAATTTTACATGCTTCTTTTTTTTTATTGGTATCACCATAATGTTTTTTTTTATCGACATAATATTCCCATATTTTTTGTCCTTCTTGTTTTGCTTCAAGAATAACACCTTTTAAAAATTTTTCATTTACAGAACCTTTCTCATTATCATATATAATATGATTTTTAAAGTTTGGGTTTTCAAAATATCCTAAACATAACTCTTTTGTTCTCTTTGGAACACATGTATTACTATGGGATTTTAGTTTACTTGTTATATTACAATCCCATACTTTTTTATCTGTTTTTTTAGTATCACACGGAGCTGCAATTGCACCATTCATGATATCGCTATCAGTTATTTCACATGCTGTTTTTTCGTTCTTTCCATCATTTTTTTTTCCTAAGTATACTTCTAATTGTGGACTACATTTACTGCACTTCTGTTCATAAACATCAGGATATGAAGAAAATGTTTTTGGATTATCAAACTTTAGGCCGTTATTATTATTGTTACCTTTACATTTAGTTTCTAAAAATTTTTCATCTAAATATTGTGGTGCATTTTTATTTCCACTACCCGTAAAAGACATATATTCTAACGTATCTTTCAGCTGATTATATTTATTTTTTTGTTTATCAAATTGTGATTTTTGAGTATCCATCCACGTAGAATATTTGTCACATTGTTCTTTACAGTTACAACCAATGGAACGCATTATAGTGAAAAGGATTGAACCCAATCCATTATCGCAGGTACCATCACTACATTTTTTGCAGGAATCATCTACTAATTTTTGTTGTTTTTTGCGTTCAACACAAAAATCTTGGCCCCATTCCTCGAACCAGCGTAAAAATTGTGGAACATTTTCATCAGGAGGTAAATCTTTTTTGAGATCCTTACTTTCACATACAAGTGATTGAGCAGTAGTTCCTCCACCAAACGTAATTTTACCAGACGTAATTTTTGGTACATATTGTTTCGTTCCGCATATAAATGCGTTCCATATATCGTCACGATTTTCTTCCCACCAATTTTCTCGCAGTTTTGTATAATTTATATCCGAATTATTTCCATATTTGTTCTTTTGTGTATCATGAAGTTTTTCGTATATTTGATGAAATATACTTTTTAAATTATG
>NW_017385532.1:0-1336 GCF_001602025.1 Plasmodium gaboni | reverse complement strand
AAAAATTTTTTTTTTTTTTTTTTATATTAATTTTTTTTTTTTTTTTTTTTTTTTAATAAAATTTTTTTTTATTTTTTTTTTTAGATGAAATTTTTTTTTTTTTTTTTTAGATAAAATTGTTTATTATTTTTTTTATTTTATGAATATTTTATTATTATTATTTTTTTTTAATATAATTTTTCTTATATATATATATATATATATATATATATATATTTTTTTTTATTTTATTAAAACTTTTATTATCTTTTTTTATTTGTTCTTTTTTATTTAAAAATATATTTTTTCCTTTTTTCTTTTTCAATCTAATAAAATATGTAAATTATATATAAAATATACATAAAACATATATATATAACATGTGATCCACAAAATAAATATATACACATATGTATTATTACCTTGTATAGCATGATTCCAAGTATCGTTGCCGCCACTGCACCTACGGCCGGACCAACTATCATTTCGGGAGAGGAAGTCGTGGGTGTACTAGGTGGTATAGGTTCAGATGGTGGATGGGGTACGGGTGCAGGTGTAGGGGATACAGGTGGTTGTGAATTATGTTGTTCAATTTGTTGTTTAATTTCTTTCACAGTTTCGTATGCTTTTGATGCTATGTCCAATATATAACGTGCTGTTGTTTCAAGTAGTTTTTCCGCTAAATCTTTTGGATTTCGATGTAGTTGGTTCAGAACAACTGGTGCAAATTTTGAAACATTTGAAACCAAGTTTTCAATAGCTTTAATTGGATCATTTTCATTTTTTGGTTCTAGTACAGGTATTGTTTTTGTTTTAACATATTTAACTATTGTTTTAATTGTATTAATATCGGAATCTTTTATTTTTTCATACATTTTTTCTAAATTATTAATATCGCAATTGCATTTATCACATTTTTGTTTTACATATTCTTCGGCTTTTTCTGGTAGTGATTCTGTATTTCCTAATGAACTGTTATTCTGTTTATACGCTTTATATTTCTCTTTTAATCCATCCCATTGTTCCTTTCTTTTTGCATACCAATTTTTATATTGATTTAATACCTTATCGCAATATATATTCCTATAATTATCAACAGATATAGCGCCTTCAAATTTATTTTGACATGTTTCAAGAAATTTTTTTCCTTCTTTTTTTTCTTCGTTACAAAATTGTTGTGACCATTCAGTTAACCAGCGTAAAAACTGTGGAGTCTCATCAATATTATCGTGACTTTCACAAGTATTGTTTGTTGTTCCGTTTTCATTATAGTAACACATCATAACATTCCATACATGTTGTTTATTTGTATTCCACCAGTCTTTACGCTTATCAGTAACGTTATAGTTATTGTTAT
>NW_017385531.1:0-1342 GCF_001602025.1 Plasmodium gaboni | reverse complement strand
GAGCAAAAAAAGTGATTGCTTCCCAAACATGTTTCCTATTTGCATCCCACCAGGCGGAACGGAAAGATGATACATCGGGATATTTATTTGTAATAACGTCATTTTTGTTTTTCAATTTTTCATATATGTTTTCAAAAACTTCTTTCAATTTTTTTTCAACAGCAGGAACTCTACCCTTTGGAAATAGCATATCAGTTCCTCTTACAATATCACCTAGATCGGCGAAACTGTATTTCATAGCATCACATAATTCGTACTTCTTTTTTTTCCCATCTTCTATTTTTTCCCATTGATCATTTATATCTTTTCCTTCATAAGCAGCAATATGCAATAATACTTTCAATAATTCTTCGGTAGAATATTTTCCTGTTCTCATGTATTCTAGTGGTTTTGTGCACATATGTTCTCTTCTTGGAGGTATACATACTCCTTTTTTTCCTTTATAAAGACTTAAATTTCTGTAACATTGCCATTCAGTATTTACATTAAAAATATTTCCTCCTTTATTTCCACATGGGTTTTTTCTGCGTCCAAATTTTTTGCACAAAAAAGGTATTTTGAGGTCGCAACTATTGTTAGTAGAAAAATTGTTATTTTCTTTTGTAGAATCAATAGGTTCTATGTTCCCCTTTAATTTACTTTTCACATCATCTAAAGCATTTTCTGCCTCTTTTCCTATATAATATGCTGCTTCGTCTACACAATTCAAAGGATCTTTAGGTTTAGGAATGTATTTTTTTTCTGATTTTGTATCTTGTTTAGTTCCTGGTGTTGAAGGTGAAGGTGATGGTGAAGTTGGAGATGGTGGTGATCCTCCGCCACTAACACCTCCAGTAATACCTCCATCAGGTGTACCAGCTGAAGAACCCCCAGGTTGTGGATTGCCACCACGGCCTCCTCCACCAGGTCCACTATGTAGAGTTGTTGGTGACGGCGGCAATGCGCACTTACATTGTTCTCTCACGTCTTCCGGTTCATCGTCGAATGATGCGGGCATATGTGTATCGTGAGATTCAGATATGAGATTACCAGTAGAACCATCAATGCTACCACCAATCTTAGTATGTCGATGGTTTGAGGAGGTAGTCTTGGATTCGTCTTTCATACAATTACATTCACCGTTTTTACAACGATCCTTTAATTGTGAATGTAAATATTCATATGCATTTGTTGGCACATTTCTATTTTGAATAATTCCTTTAATGTTAAAATATTTTTTGCTCTGTTTTAGATATTGAGTTTTCCATGGTTCAATAAATTTTTGATATTTTTCACATTGTTCTTTACACGTTTGTTGCTTACTTGTGTCTCCGCACGTGTCTGTTGGACACTTCTCCTTCAA
>NW_017385530.1:0-1411 GCF_001602025.1 Plasmodium gaboni | reverse complement strand
TTTTTTTATGTTTCCATATATAATCTGATTCTTTACTAGGTATACCTCCACAATTCATACCACCCGTTTCTTTATTTTTATTGGAATCGTTGTCATCAGGATCAATAGGAACCTTTAATGTTTCTGCCTCCTCATCTTTTCCACCATCCGTTAATTTATCGCACAATTTATCATCACTACCGTTTTTTCCGCAGTCGAAATCATGTTTTTTTCCTCCTTTTTTCTCTTCCTTCGTTTTTTCTATATTCAATTTCTTCTCGATGTCACTAATTTGGTCCTTTATATGTTGTATGTAACATTTGGTGCATTGTGGCATATATTTTTTATATTTATCGTCAGTTTTATTGACAACTTTGTCCATATGTTCCAGTGGGGCATCATTTCTACCAGTGAGGGACGTACGGTCGATACCAAGTTTTTGACAATGACAACAATTATCTGTTCCATCTATTTCTTTATTACATTTTTGGTTCAAATATTTAATTGCTGTAGGTTGAGTGATTGCATCATAATCCGTTCCGTCGGGGGACTCATAACTACTTTTTCTAAGAAATATTGTGCCATAATATTGGCTCATACCTACCCATTCTTTTTTTTTTGAAGTGATCCAATCATTATATTTCGTACAAGCGTCCTTACACTCATTTTTGCCACTATTACAGTCATGATTATTACCACCACTACTTCCACATTTCGATTCTAATTCTTTCATATGTTCATCGTATTTTTCGCAAAACTGTTGGGTCCATTCTTCGAGCCATCTCATAAATTGAGGCGTAGCAACTGAGTAGACATTTCGTTTATTTTTTATATCTTGTATACACTGTGGCAACCGATCGTCACCAACCTGGTTCGTCTCTCCTTTTAAATTTGTTATCGCGTTTTTCACACCACACTGCATAGAATCCCATATTTTATCTTTTGTCGTTGGTTTTCCAGTTTCTGAATACTCCCACCATTGTTTTCTTAAATATAAAATAGGATTTGGATATATTGTTTTTTTTGTTCTTTGTTTTTCTTCATCTTCAAATATATTTTTTAGTGTTTCATCTATATATATTTTGCTAGGATCGTCCCATAAATCTGTGCCTTTAACTATATCTCCTATATCGTAAAAACTGTTTCGTATAGCACAACAAGCTCTATTGTGGGACTCTGTGTCGTCTTTGCCATTTTTGTGATAGTGTTTCCATAAAAAATATGCTTCTCGTTCCGCAACTATTTGTAACCTATTCAATAACGTGTTTTTTTTGCTAGTGATATCTGCGTTATTTCCAAAATTTATTGGATATAAATTTGCTAAACATAGTTTTTGACGTCGTGGAGGAGCATATACTCCTTCTAATTGTTTGCCGTTTGTTCCAGTTTTTAATAAATGGGTACGCCATGTGGTAACATCGCCACTTTTATC
>NW_017385529.1:0-1420 GCF_001602025.1 Plasmodium gaboni | reverse complement strand
TCTAGATCTACACAAAGAGGTAGACGTAAATCTAGAACTATTGAAGACGATGATAATAAACGTACAGATAATTTTTTAAAAAAAGTGAAAGATAAATGTGGTAACGACGTCAAAATTGCTGATAAATATCTCGATAAATCTACTAATTGTCCTAAAATTAAATTTAGCAAAAGTGATGGTACCGCTGGTGTGTCTAGTAATGATGATAATTATGCTTTTAACGATAAACCTCCAAAACCATATGAAAACAAATGTGAATGTGAACCTCCTAATCCTTTAGATAAATGTCCTAGTGATGATAGTACATATAAGAAGGCGTGTACTACTTTTTCTATTACCAAAACATGGGAAAAAAAAACGTTTAATGATGATCTGGATAGTTGGACTTCTGTTGACCTTAAAAAAACCATATCTAACAATAAAGGTGTATTAGTTCCTCCTAGAAGAAGAAAATTATGCTTTAAGTATATAACCAGAAAGTTGGGTTCTACAATAAATAAAGATAATTTCAAAAAGATACTTCTTGATTATGTCTTCACTGAAGGGAAATTGTTAAGTGAAAAATATGGATCAGAATCTACAAAAGCATTAGAGGCTATGAAATATAGTTTTGCGGATTATGGAGATATAATTAAAGGTACGGATATGATGGAAGGAATACTTGACAAAGATATAAATGAAAAATTAAATAAAATATTTTCAAATAATGATAGTACATCTAATTCCAATGATGATAGAAAAAAATGGTGGGATAATAATAAAACACATATATGGCACGCTATGTTATGCGGATATAAATCAGAAAACAAAAGTAAAACCTTGGACAATACATGGTGTCCTGTACCTAAAGAAGATGATACTCCTCAATTTTTGAGATGGTTAGAAGAATGGGCAACAATATTTTGTAAAGAAAAATTAACTGAAGCAAAAAATGTTGTAAAACAATGTATAGAAACAAAAAAAATTAATAGTGCAAAATCTATTAATGAGATTTCTGATGAGGACTGTAAAAAATTATTAACCAAATATAAAGATTGGTACGTTAAACGAAAACCTCAATGGGATGGATTAAAAAAAGAATATGAAAATTATATAAAAACAAATAATGGTTCTTCGGGAGCTGAAAAACTTCCAGATGGTGCTAATGATTATGTGAAAACAAAATGTAAAGAATGTGATTGTAATTATAGTGATTTGGAAAAAATATCTAAATACCAAAGCCAAAAAGAAAAATTATTGAAGGAATTAATTTTAACAGCTAAAATTGATACTATTGATCCTAAGAATACAATATTTTACCATATTTTAAATATTCCTGAAAAAGGTCTAGATATTGCAAAAATAGTTTATGATGCTGCTGAAAGAAATGGACCACCAATTGCAGGAGCAGCTTCAGAAATTGCACAAAAAGTTGGAACAG
>NW_017385528.1:0-5000 GCF_001602025.1 Plasmodium gaboni | reverse complement strand
TGATATATTAATATATAATTATAAAATATTCTATATTATGAATATATAAATCGAAAATATTTTATGAATAAAATCATTCTATATATATATATCCATTTCTATAAGTATTTTATATTAAAAATGTTTTTTTTATAATAATATATCTACAACATATACTATATATATGTATGTTTAGATAGATAAGTTATATATATATATATAATGATATAAATAATTTTTGTATTTTTTTATAACATATGTATACTTATATATTTATAAATATGTTGTATTATATGTAATTTACATAAATTTTTTTTTTATTCAATAAAAATATATATATTATTATTTTTATCATACTTATTTTTTTAAAAACGATTTAATTTATCAATTAATTATTTTACATGTATTTTAATTTGTTTTTATTATTATCATAGATATTGATTTAGAATTGTTTTAATTTATCAATTATTTTACATGTATTTTAATTTGTTTTTATTATTATCATAGATATTTATTTAGAATTGTTTTAATTTATCAATTATTTTACATATATTTTAATTTGTTTTTATTATTATCATACTAATTTTTTTTAGAAATTATTTGATTTTTTCAATTATTTTACATATATTCTAATTTTTTTATATTATTATCATATTTATTTTTTTAAAAACCTAATTATCAATTAATTATTTATTATTATTTTTTATCGAATATCTTATAAAAAATAAAATAAAATAAATCTTAATAATAACAATAAAACGTATAGTCATATTACCATTAATATTAATATTAAGAAAAATAATATTATAATCATAAATAATATAATCTATTACAAAAATTCAAAAATAATATATATATATAAAAAACACTCACAAAAAAACCACAAATAATACCATAATAATATTAATAAAAATGGCAAAACCATATAAAATTCATAAATATTTTATATATTTCAAATGTAAAAGATAGAATATATATATGTAGGTATTTTTTCCCACTATATATTTAAAGTTTTACCACTACATTTAAGGTTTTATCACTATATATTTAAGGTTTTACCACTACATTTAACACATATGTCACTATATTTGCCACATATATGTATGTATATGTGTTTTTTACCACTATATATATATATAGGTGTAATATATATATATATATATATATTTATATATATATATATGTCACTATATATATATATATATATATATATATATATATATAATGTATAATCACCATGGCAACAACATGTAGTGGCGGCGGTAAAGGTGGTGTCACCGCGGAAGTGAAAACTATTGCCACACAGATACAGACGCAGGTTAATACGGAAGCAACTACTGGTGGTGGTAATGTTGATGAACATGGTGAGAGTAAGTTGAAAGCATCATTAAAAGCAGCACGATTTGGAAATAGTCTGAATGGAAGTGGACTGGAGGATGACGAGATTTGCAAACTTAATATACAAACACATACCAATGATAAACGTACATATGATGATAAAGCAGATGGTAGTGATACTAGTAAGCATAGTGGCCCCTGCACAGGGAAAGGAAAAGACATATTTAATATAGGAGTAAGGTGGACAACTGATGACGATAAAGTTGATACAAACCATAAAGGTGTATTGTTACCACCTAGAAGAAAAAATATGTGCACTTCCAATTTAGAAAATTTACAAACTAGTAACCAAGGACTTAAACTTTTTAGTTTTGCTACCCACTCATTATTAGCAGATGTATTACTAGCAGCAAAAGAAGAGGCTCAAAAAATAATAGAACAATATAAAGAAAAGAATAAAGAAAATGGCAAAGATATTCTACAAGACCCAAAACATAAAGAATGTATATGTAATGCCATAAAATCTAGTTTTGCAGATCTAGGAGATATTATTCGAGGAAGAGACTTATGGAGCAACGAAAGTGGTAATAAGAATATACAAGAAAATTTGAAAACAATATTTGAACAAATTAAAAAAACTGTTAATCAAGGTGTCAACACATATAATAAGGACACCCCAGATCATACCATGTTACGTAACCACTGGTGGGAAGCAAACCGAAAATCAGTGTGGAAAGCCATGACAACATGTGGGGACGCCGCAAAGATCGAATGTAATAAACGTGGTGCTGGGAGTACTGGGAGTACTGGGAGTACTGGTTATCGTTCTCAACGTGGTCATTCGCGCGGTCGTAATCAAAATAGTCGTCGTGTTACTAGTAGTGGTGGTCTTAGTACATCCAGTAGTGTTAGTGTCCCACATGACGACTACATCCCGCAACGTCTACGATGGTTAACCGAATGGGCCGAAAACTACTGTCGGGCACAGGCGAAGGAGTATAACGAGTTGGTGAGTAAGTGTGGGACATGTAAAACGAAAAATGGAAACTGTGACAGCGAATGTCAAGGATGTAAAGAGAAGTGTAAAGAATATAAACAATTTATTACAAATTGGAAAGCTGATTGGGATGAACAAAAAAAACAATACGAAACATATTACCAGGAAGCACAAAAAAATAATGGTAAGGATGGTAAGGATGAAAATCTAAAATATCTATACCAGTTTTTAAACGAATTACACACACGAAACCAAGCCACTGGTAGTGTATATGGTAGTGCCGGCGGGTACATAAAACAGGAACTATCAACAAAAAACGGTTGTGAGGGGCAGAACGAATTCTGTAGTGAGAGTGACAAAAAATATGCGTTCCAACCGACACCAGACGGTTACCAACAGGCGTGCCAGTGTACAAAACCTGTACCACCGGTACCACTACCCACGTGTACCGACAATAAAATTTTGGATGCGGCACGAAATATACACCACTATGCAGAAGCGGAGTGGAAAAGTCGTGATAGTGGTGGTAGTAAGGGTACTGAGAGTAAATTAAAAGGAAAGGCACATCTAGGTCAATATAAGCATAATAAAAACGGCGATGTAAATGAATTGCAGAATGATATATGTAAAATAACGATTGATCATTCTAATGATAAACGCGAAAAAGGTACTGGTACTAACCAATATCATGGCCCATGTAGTGGAAAAGGAACAGGCAGGTTTGTCATAGGAGAAAAGTGGAAACCTGGTGGCGACACGAATATGCGTAGTGGATATGGTGACGTATTGTTACCTCCTAGACGTCAACATATGTGCACCTCCAACTTGGAAAACCTGGACACAGGTTTCACGGGTCTCACTGGTACTGATGTTAACCACAGTTTTCTTGGCGATGTTTTACTTGCTGCCAAAACTGAAGCAGAAAAAATAAAGGAACTATATGACCAAAATGGTGCCGCTAGTGATGATGCCACTAAATGCCGTGCCATAACAGCAAGTTTTGCAGATATTGGGGATATAATAAGAGGTACGGACATATGGGAAGATCGTGATCAGAAAAAACTACAGGGGTATTTGAAAGAAATATTTAAAAAAATTAAAGACCAAGTTGATAGTGGAAACAAAAATTATGCTAGTGATAACGACCAAACCCAACCCCCATACAAAACATTACGTGAAGATTGGTGGACCGCTAACCGCGACAAAGTGTGGGAAGCGATGAAATGTAGTGGCATGACCACATGTAGTGATGGTGACACACCTGTGGATGATTATGTACCGCAAACGTTGAGATGGTTAGATGAGTGGAGTCACCAATTTTGTGTCGAACGCAAAAAATTAGCAGACGAGGTGGTAACTAAATGTGGAAAATGTAAAGATGCCTCAGATGAATACCACAAAAACAATAGTGTGGATAAAAATACTAGTGGTAGTAGTACTGGCACAAGTGGTGCTGATGGCAAAAATTGTGATACCACAAATGGTGGTGGTAACAATAGTGGTGATGCCGATTGTGCTCAGTGTAAAACTGCGTGCGATGCCTGCAAACAAGCATGTACTGCATACACACAATTTGTGGAAGGAAATAGTGGTAATAATAAGTGGCGCGACCAGTGGAAAAATATGAACGATAGGTACACACAATTGATGACAACAGCAAAGGATAAAATTGAAGAATATCATAAAGACCAACAAAAACAAGCAAAATCACAAACTCCTAGTGTTATTATCCCTCCATATATGACTCCATGTGGTAACAATAGTGGTAGTAACAGTGTTAATAGTGGTGATAACCTGTGTGTCAAAAATGACATCGACTCCTTTTTCCAAAATTTACACGAAAGTGGTACTACCACCCTTAGTAGTTATATAAATAATATGTCACACGATACGAATTGTGGTGGCGACAAACACGTGGTTGCCACTAATATGTGGTTATATATATAAGTGGTATCACATATACATATATATATATATATATATATACCTACCACAACATATACGTGGTTACATATACATGTGGTGATTACCACCACAAAATGTATATATCTATACACCCACACATAAAAAAAAATATGTATATAGATATATATACCAACATAAATATATATATAGATATATATACACATAAATATATATGTATATATATCTATGTTGGATATATATATATATAGAAATATGAATGCATATATATACGCTTATATGTATATATAATGTGTATATATATGCGTTTATATTTCTATATTTCTATATATATGTAGAATATAGATATATATATTTATATATTTATGTGTGTGTATATTTATATATATTTTTTTTGTGTGGGTATAGATATATATATATATTTTTTTTGTGTGGGTATAGATATATATATTTGTGGGTTTTTTTTATATATTTGTGGTTATATATATATATATATATATATATATATATATGAAATGTGAAGTAGATAAATTTGATTTTGATATTTTGATATTTTGATTTTAGTAGGTTTTAATATATTGATTTTGATATTTTGATTTTGAGGTTTTGATGTTTTGATGTTTTGTTTTTTATGTTTTGGATTTTTATGTTTTGGATTTTTATGTTTTGGATTTTTATGTTTTGGATTTTTATGTTTTGGATTTTTATGTTTTGGATTTTTATGTTTTGGATTTTTATGTTTTGGATTTTTATGTTTTGGATT
>NW_017385527.1:0-1519 GCF_001602025.1 Plasmodium gaboni | reverse complement strand
AAAATATATTTTTTTATTATATATAAATATTATATTTTTATATATTTTTTTTTTTTTTTTTTTTTTTTTTTTTTTTTTTTTTTAATTTTTTTTTTTTTTTTTTAAAAAATTTTTTTTTTTTTTTTTTTTTTTTTTTTTTTTTTTTTTTAATTTTATAAAATTTTTTTTTAATTTTTTTTTAATTTTTTTTTAATTTTTTTTTAATTTTTTTTTAATTTTTTTTTAATTTTTTTTTAATTTTTTTTATATATTTTAACTTTATTATATATATATAATTTTTTTTTTTTGTTTTTCCTTTTCTTTTTCAATATAATTGCATATATAAAATAATTATATAACAAATACATATATAAATACACATATAAAACACCTACATATATGAAATATATATAAATAAATATATAACAAATACATATATAAATACACATATAAAACACCTACATATATGAAATATATATAAATAAATATATATATAACATCTAAATCATCACATATGCGCTACACAAAACACCCGCCAAAAAAAAAAAATATATATATATATATATGTGAGTATATTTACCTTGTATAAAATTAATCCAAGAACTGTTCCTCCAACAACAGATATAACTGTTGTGGGAATAACGTATTGTGATAGAGTTTCCTGGAGCGGAAGTGATTTACCAGTGGATGGATTTGTTTTTCTAGCCGGTATTAGAGTTTGTGCAGGTATATTTTGAGAAGATTTCTTAGTCTCTTGTGATATTGATGAGTTTATGTTATCGGTAATTTCTTTAATTTTATTCACAACAGTGTCTAAACCAAATATTCCTCCTATTATTCCAATTTTTGTGCCCAAAATAGAATAGTTTAACCCTTTTTGAAACGTATCCATTAAGAAATCTTTAGTTTTTCGAACAGTTGTACGATCAAATTTAGATATCTTGACTATTTTTTTCATGATTGAATTTGGGCCAGTGCTATCATAGTCGGATATACTAATCAATTCTTTCAATAATTCTTCTTTATTATCAGAAACTTTGCTTATCTCATTCAAATCGTTTAAATTACAATCACAATTTACGCATTTATCTTTTATATATTCCTGAGCAGTTTTTTCAGTTGCTTTAGTATTACCGGTCGAATTTTCTTGTATAAATGTATTATATTTTTTAGATAGTTGGTTCCATTCTGGATTTCGCTTATAATACCAATTCATATAGTCATTAATTATTGATCTACATTTAGTGTTTTCTATTTCTCCTATACCAGACTTTTTATATTCATCAAACATATGATTACACTTTGTCTTTAGATCTTTGGACAGTTGTAGTTTTTCTCTACATGCTTGTTCACCCCATTCAAGTAACCATCTTAAAAATTGAGGAGTTTTATCTTCAGTAGGAATATCACACCATGTTTTGTCAAATCGTTTATTTGTAGTATCTTTTTTATATTTTTCATAACCGCATAACATAGCATTCCATACATCATTTTTATTTTCATTCCACCATAACCTAGATGTATTTATTTTTTTATTTTA
>NW_017385526.1:0-1607 GCF_001602025.1 Plasmodium gaboni | reverse complement strand
TAAACGCATATATATATTTACGTATATATATGCATTCATATTTCTATATCTCCATATATATCCAACATAGATATATATACATATATATTTATGTGTATATATATCTATATATATTTATGTTGGTATATATATCTATATACATATTTTTTTGTGTGTGCATAGATATATACATTTGTGGTGGTATATCACCACATATATATATATATACCACTATATATATGTGATACCACACGTGTTAGTGGCAACCACGTGTTTGTCGTCACCACAATCGGTATTTTGTGACACTTTAGATATATAACTACTAAGGGTGGTATAATCACTATCTATCAAATATTCATAAAATGATTGAACACAATCACCATCTTTTTTGTCACTACATTGGTTACTACTAGCAGCACCAGGAGTACCACTAGGACCACCAGTAGCACCAGAACTTGGTGTTTGTTTCTGTTGTCGTTTTTTTTCTTCTTCTTCTATATGTGACCTGGCTTCTTCCATTAATTGTGTGTATCTGGTATTCATATTTTCCCATTGTTTTCTCCAATCATTTTTATCTTTACCACTTTTGGCACCACTACCTGTGGAGGACACAAATTGTGTGTATGCACCACATGCTTTTTTGCATTCACTACATTTTTTATGACAGTCACCACAATCCTTATCACTACTATTTGTGTTTTCACAGTCTTTACCATCAACACTATTATTTTTATCCACACTGTTGTTTTTGTGGTATGTATCTGATGCTTTCTTGCAGTCACCACACTTGTTTTTCACGTCGTCCGCCAATTTTTTTCTTTGGTTACAATATTGGTGGCTCCACTCACCTATCCATCTCAACACTTGTGGTACATAGTCATCAAGTGGTGGTTCACTATCACACGTGATACCTTTTAGTGAACACTTGATAGCATCCCACACTTTGTCGCGGTTAGCGCTCCACCAGTCTGAACGTAACTTGGTATAGGGGGATTTGGCATCACTATTTGTATACGTCTTGCCACTAGGATCAACTTGTTCTTTAATCCTTTTAAATATTTGTGTTAAATATTGTTCCAACTGCGCCATACCCTTTTCGTTGCTCCACATGTCCTTCCCACGTATGATATCCCCTAAATCTGCAAAACTTGCTTTTATGGCACGACATTTAGTGTCATTATCACTAGTGGTACCATTTTGGTCATATAATTCTATTATTTTTGCTGCTTCAGTTTTGGCAGATAACATCACATCACCTAATAATGAGTGGCTAGCATAATGATGAACTTGAAATACCATGTTACTAGTTTGTAAATTTTCTAAGTTTGAGGTGCACATATCTAGTCTTCTAGGGGGAAATAATACATCTTTATGCTCATCTTTGACTTCGGTACGTGTTTTCCACTCTTTCTCTTCTGTAATCCCCTTTTTACCTTTACCTGTGCAGGGGCCGCCATGCTTACCACTTTTACTACCATCAACAGCACCATCTTGATATTGACGATAATCATTCGTATGTGTTTCTTTTTGGAGAGAGCAAGGATCGTCACTCCCCAGTGTTTCACCATTTTTTCCAAATACAGCATTGGATAAATTTCCTTTCAACTTATCACCACCTCGTTCTTTCA
>NW_017385525.1:0-1000 GCF_001602025.1 Plasmodium gaboni | reverse complement strand
AAAATGTAATTTTGTTTTTTGTCAGAATGGGGTCACGAGGATCAAAATTTCGGGACGATACGTTGGATAAATACAAGAATATACTTCCAGAATTAGATGGTTGGAGTTATGTGCATTATATTAATAATTTGAGAGAAGAAATAAAGAAGCAAAAATGGAATGATAAAACATATGAGGAGTTTTTAAAAGAAAAAGGTTGGAAACGAGGAAAAACGTCTAATCCAGTGGATAGAATATGTGCGTGGGAAAAAGTCCAGCAAGATATTTTTCGTGCTGTTATGGATAGTTATTCAACTACAGCCTTTACGTGGGAAGAACAAGCGAAGACTTTATTAAATGAAGCACGAAAAAAGCATTTTAGAGGCCAAACGTGCGATATATTTAATAATAATTTATATGATGAAAGCGATAAACGTATAACTAAACCTGATACAATATGCGACTCTCATATAGTTAAAGGATTATGTATACCTGAAAGAAGAAAAAATTTTGATCTAAAGGATTTTAATAAAACACTTTATGATATACTTTCATCAAATCATGGGCATGTCGATCAACGACATGCTATATCTGCTGTTCCTATGGCCATAGGAAGTCTTGCTAACCAAGTTAAGTCTAGTATAGTCGATTTAAAAACAAAATATGCTAAAACTAATGAAGAAATATGTACACTTATGAGACGAACATATGCGGATGCTATGGATATATTAAACACAAAAGATATTTATGATAATAAATTATCGATAAATGTACAGTGTATGTTAAAAAATATAAGTAATCATTTAATAGGTGACAGCAGTATTGATAATTTGATGAAAAAATATTTTGAAGAAGAAATTGAAAAAAAGTTAAGAACAAACAATGTTTATGAGGATGATAATAATACAAAAAAATGTAATTTAGATGATACCAGTTACACGAAAAAACCTCAATGTTTACGTTTTTTGGAAGAATGGTTTGAGGAATTTATGCAAAAAAAAAAAATATATGAAGAACGTAT
>NW_017385524.1:0-1712 GCF_001602025.1 Plasmodium gaboni | reverse complement strand
AATTGCGAATGTTATAAACTATGGGTAAAATTTTTGGAACATCAATGGAAAATACAACAAAATAATTACAAATTATTCCAGGATAACAAAGAAGACAATAATAAACTTCCTTTAAGTCATTATTTATTCGCTAGATGTTGGAAAGAATATTTTGGTAAAAATTTATCAGAAATAACGTCTAATGATTTCTATAGTAAACATGGTCCTCTTATCGATTTTTCAATAGAAAGATGTGGCCAAGATAAAGATAAAGCAAAAACAAAATTTGAAGAAAAAATCCATCACTCAAAAATTAAAACTAAACAATGTGATGCAAGAGAAAGACAATGTAAAGCAGAACAACGAATTGACAGTAATTGTGATGGAATTGACAGTTCATTTAACGGTTGTTGGAGGAAAACATATGATGATATAGATAAAAAAAATAATAATAACGAGACAGTAAAAAAATGGTTATGTGAAGACAATAGGGCACATCTAAATACTGGAGCATGTGTCCCTCCGAGAACGCAACCATTATGTGTAGCAAACATGGTAAATTCATGGGGGAATATAGTGACGGATTTGTCGACCAAGGATAATTTGAAAAAAGAATTAAAAAGAGCAATGAAAAAAGAAATAGAAAATATATACGATTATTATAATGAAGGAAAGGCAATCATATCAAAAGGGCCTGATGGAAAAAAGGGTCCTCCTGATAAAAATGGTATGCCAAAAAGTTTTTGTCATGCAGCAGAAAGAACATATAATGATTTTAAACATATGGTGATAGGTGATATTCCGTGGAAACCAGGAAGTTTTTCACAAATACATGAGAAAATTAAACAGATAATTGAAGAACAAGAAAACAAAAAAAAAAACAAAACTACTAATTCGAACAAAACACCTGAGGAATGGTGGAACGAACATGAATACGAGTTCTGGGAAGCTATCAAATGTGGGATACAAAACAGTGGTAAAGCCACTAAAGCCACTGGCGAGGAGTGTGGATATCACCCTCCTTCCGATACCGATGATCCATTTGATTGGTGGTTCAAGGAATGGGGCCAACAGTTTTGCATCGAGCGGCAAAAACATATAACACAAATTAACGAGAAATGTAGTTCGTCGGCAAGTATTAAGTGTGATAATGTTAGTGGTACAAAATCATTGAAACGGGAATGTCAAGAAAAATGCGAAAAATACAAAACATTTATTCAACAAAATCGTGATGCTTGGAATAAACAAAAATCTAAATATGAGAGAGAACATCCAGGAAAATTCGCCCAAGAATTATTAGGACTTAGTTATCCCGAATGTGTAGGTACCAATTTTGAAACAATATTTGGCACCAGTGGTACCACCACTAGTGGTGTAAAACCAAGTGCTAGTGGTACCACCACTGGTTATGGCGATGCTAGCGATATATGTTCGTGCGACGAACAAACATATAAATGTGAAAATAATACATCTACATGTAAAGAGAAAAGTGGTGATCTAACTACTTGGCGTACCGGTTTATTAAAAATTGGAAAAGATGGAAAACAATTGCAAGGTGTGTACGCTCCTCCGCGACGTCAAAAATTATGTTTAGCAAATTTACATCCAATAAATTTTGGAAATGGCGCAGATATCGAAATTAACAAAAACGACATATTGAATAGATTACAAATAGTTGCGGAACGGGAAGCATATTTTTTATGGAAACACTATCATCCAAATAGTAGCACTAG
>NW_017385523.1:0-1941 GCF_001602025.1 Plasmodium gaboni | reverse complement strand
ATTTTGTTTCCTGTTCCAGTAGCATCATGTTCTACCATATCGTATCCCAAAATTAAATCTCTCAAATCAAGAAAACTGTATTTTAAAGCATTACATGGACTAACATCATAATTATATTTATCATTATTTTGTCCTTGTTTATTTTTTTCTTTATAATATTCTCCTAAATTGATCCCTTCAAATTCAGCAACTTTCATTAATTGTTCTTTCAATTTATCTTCAGTATTAACACCATTATCTTTGCCATCATATTTTCCATCTAATCCTCTAAAACATAATTTTTGTTTCCTTGGAGGAAGATATACATTTGGAGATATAAGGTCATTTGAAAAGGCACCTTTCTTCAAATAGCTAAGTCCTCCATCACTGTTGTCCCATTTAATTTTCCCCTCGTCTGCTGCTTTTTTTAATCCTTCGCAATTTTGTTGTCCCTTAATTTTAGTATAGTCGTCAGCTTCTATATATTTCGTGCACCCACCACGTGTGTTGTCGTCACAATTTGGTGTTGTAGTGGACGCGGTCTTAGTGGAATCCACTTGGTTGGCACCATTTTTTGGTGTAGTACCACCGCCGCCACCACCACTACTTGGTACAACAGCAGGTTTTTGTTGTTTGTTTTTTTCATTTGCCTTTTGAGCTATATCGTTGATTCGACACGTTGTGCAGAACGGTTCGTATTTTTTATAATCATTATCACGTTTTTGGAAAACATCATCTAAATTTATATGGTTGCTACCACTGTTTTTGCATTTATTACTCGATTTTTCTATATATTTATTTGTATTGTCATGATCCTTTACATGTTCCTTATAATCTTCATATCCTGTTTTGTCTTTATTATCATATATTTCTTTGTATTTTGATTTTTGGCCTGTCCATTCCCTTTTATATACATTTATCCATCTATTATACTTATTACATTGTTGTTTACATTCTTTTGTGGAATTGGCGCATTTAACGTCAGTAATATTGTTGCTGTTGCCATTACACTTATTTTTTAAGTCATCCAAATGTTTTTTCCTTTCTTCGCATATATATTGTCCCCATTCTTCTAGCCATCGTAAAAACTGTGGTTTCTTGTCATCATCAGGTATAGTGGTGTCATCACATTTGTTGTTGTCTTTGCAATTCATTGCTTTCCATACGTCTGCACGGATAGTATCCCACCACGATTTTCTTTCTTCTAGTAATTCTTCTTTTGTTTTAACTAATGTACCATTTTTGCCATCATTATCTAATTGAAATACTGCATAAATATTGTTTTCGACGAGCTCAGAATACCCTCCAGACCACAGATCTGTGCCTTTAACTATATCACCAATATCTGCGAACGAACGTTTTAATGCATCACAATATCCAGTAGGTGCTGTTGTGTTGTCACTACTCCCAGTTTTAATTTGTTTTATTTCATTATAATATTTAAACAAATAATGTGCTTCCCCTATTGCGGCATCAATAACTTTTTTTCTCAATTCATTTTTGGCAATATCTTTACCACCACTCGTATCTAGTGGAGAGAACAGCCAACCGATACATATACTGTTTCGGCGAGGTGGAGCAAAAACTCTACCATGATCTCGGGGGTTCGTCACATATGTACTACTCCATAAACCTAAATCATATTTTTTTTCAGTACAACCATACTCTGTATAACTATCACTACATGGGTTTGCTTCTTCTTCTTTTTTTGATGACGTTGCATCGCATTTACACACTTTTTCATATTCCCCATACTCCTTTTTATTACTTAATATTCCTATAAATTCTTTTCCATTACATGAATTGTTAGCACAAGCAGATATTAAATAATGGTTTGGATGACTATACACTTTGGTGTCAGTAATCTTTTTTGGATCTTTTTGTTCATTTTCTTTGTCTGTCAAATATTTTTGGAAATTATCATTCCATTCTTTCCTTTTTTTTTTTAGAAAATCTTTGTAT
>NW_017385522.1:0-4938 GCF_001602025.1 Plasmodium gaboni | reverse complement strand
AATTCAGCCAGTTTTTTATTCATTCCTTTACAATAATATTCACTCCATTCTGTTAACCAACGAAAAGGTTGAGGAATATAATCATCAACAGGAGTGGTTTTCAAATGTCCACATTTAACGTGTGACGATGTTGTTGTAGTTCCATTTTCGTCTTTTTTTTTTTGAAATTTTGCATCATTTGGTGCAACACATGTCATAGCTTTCCAAATATTTTTTCTATTTGTATTCCACCAATCAGAACGTAACGTATAAAAATTTGGAATTTCACTAGTATATTTCTTTTTTTTATAAGATTCAAGGTTTTGATATATTTTAGTGAAAACTGATTTTAATCTTTGTTCTCTTCTAGCATAGTTTTTATCTTTATTCCACAGATCTCTACCTCTTATAATATCTCCTATATCTGCAAAACTATATTTCATAGCATCACATATTTCAGAAAATTCAGTTTCTTTTTCTGGTTTCAATTTTTTTAATATATCTATGGCTTCATCTTGTGCTGCTTTTATGACTTCTTTTAACAATTCATCTTTATTATTAACAGTTACACTCATCATATCGTTTATTTTTTTTATGCACATATGCTCTCTTCTTGGAGGCAAACATAAATTGTCATGTTTTTTATTTATGTTATTACATCTCCATGTTTTACCTACATCAAAACGATCAGTTCCTTCATTTGGACATGAAACTCCATTAGATGGAAATGTAGTCTTCAATTGATCTTCGTTAATTTTTTTAGTACCATTTTCGTTCTTTATAACGTCGTCAACTTTATCACAATCACTAATAATATTTTTATTATCCCCTTTCAATTCACTATTCAGATTCTTTTTTGCTTCTGCTTTTATATTTTTTGCCGTTTCCTCAACACAATTCATATTTTCTGTTTCTGGACAATTGCATTTTATTCCATATTCACTAGATGTTCCATCCAATGATGCAGACATATCTTCATTGCCGGAAGATGAATGTGTAATTGATGATGATGATGGTTGAAGTTGCGTAAAAATTTTTTTCATACATTTACAATCATCATTTTTACTACAATGTTTTTCTAATTGTGTATGTAAATATTGATATGCATGTGAATTTTTTACATCATCAATACCATTAATATCTACATTTTTTTTAATCTCGTCATATTTATTGCGTTGTTTCAGATATTCTTCATTCCATTTTTGAATAAATTCCTTATATACTGTACATGCAGCATCACATTTATTCTTTTTCTCTTCCGTATACTCATCATTACACTCATATCCCTCACATTCCTTCTTTAAGTTCTCCAACTGTTTCGTCTGTTTTTTGCAGAAGTCTTCTCCCCATTCTGCGAACCAACGTAAAAACTGGTAGTTTTTGCCACTATCACGAGTATCTCCAATGGGGTACTCAGTCTCACTAGGGGTATTTGTGTCACACTTTTCTAGGTCGTTATCATTACCTTTTTGATACCCACATAACATTGCGTTCCAGACACATTCTTTGTTTTTTTTCCAAAATTCTTTACGTTTTTCACTACCGGGTTTTCCATCATCACTATTTTTTCCACCATCGTTTTTAAATATTCTTTTCAAATTATCCTCTGTTCCAGTACCTTCATGTTCTACCATATCGTATCCTATAATGATACTTCTTAAATCAAGAAAACTATATTTTAAAGCATTACATGGTAAGACATCATAGGCATAGTTTTTTGCTTTTTGTTCATTTGTTTCGTTTTCTTTTTTTGCTTTGTAGTATTGACCTAAATTGTACCCTTCAGTAGCAGCAACTTTCATCAATTGGTTTCTCAATTTCTCTTTATTATTAATTTTTCCCGATGTGCTGTCAAGATCTTGAAAACACAATTTTTGTTTCCTTGGAGGAAGATATACATTTGGAGATATAAGGTCTTTATTAAAGGGATGTTCCTTCAAATAGCTAAGTCCTCCATCACTGTTGTCCCATTTAATCTTGTTTTCTCCAGCTGCTTTTTTTAATCCTTGACAATTATTTCCAAGCTTAATCTCCTCATATTCTTTGTCCTCTATATATTTCTTGCACCCGCAATGTGAGTCGGCATCATAATACGGAGACGACGAAGACGTAGTTAGGGCGGTGATATTCTTTTCCACTTCGTCACCACTACCACTTGGTGGTGGATTACCACTTGATTGATCACTACAACTATTAGGAAATTTTTTTTTCAAGTACTCCGTGGCATTATTTTCAGTATATTCGGTAGATGGTCCACTTTTTTGTGACGTATAGTATTTTTGTTGATCTTCCCATTCTTGTTTTTTCTTTTTCATATACTCTTGATATTTGTTGCATGATGTAGGACATGTTTCGCAATTAAAATTTTGGCCAATACTGCTACAATTATTTTCCACGTCTGATTTTAACTTTTTTCGTATATTACAGTAATCATCGTACCATTCTTGCATCCAAGATAAAAACTGGTCATTATTATTTGTGTCTGGCATATCACATATATTATTAATGCCTCCACCTTCTGGTGAATTTAATTCAGGGACTTTATTTCCATTACTTTTATTTTTTTTTGCTTCATCTTTTCCTTTATTGTAACCACATACCATAACGTCCCAAACACACTTTTTGTTTTGTTCCCAAAATTGTTTCCTGTTTTCTTTGTCGTCCGTTTTCTTACCCTTAGATGCATTATAATTTTGGAGAGATTCTTTTATTGCTTTGTTTGTTTCACTGTCATCATTCTCTAAATTATCAGTACCCATAATTATATGTTTATAATCATTAAAACTATATTGTAATGCTTTACAAGGTTTTACTCCATAATGGTTTTTATATTCAGGATGTTTTATTCCTAAATTATATGCATCATTTGCTGCACCTCTAAATAATTTGTATTTCAATCCATGTTGAGTTTTTGAATCGTCCAGGCCATTATAACATAATTTTTGTCGTCTTGGAGGTATTTGTATGTTATTATCTAATTTGTTACTAGGTATGCCTCCACAATTCATGTTACCATCATTTTCTTTATTTTTCTTGGAATGTGTACCATCAGGGTTAACTGGAACTTTTAATTTTTGTGCCTCCTCATCTTTTCCATCATCCTTTAATTTCTCGCACAATGTATCACCACCATTACCTTGATTACCATTGATTTCGCAATCGAAATCGTATTTTTTTTTGGCATCATCTTCTTCTTTTTCTCGTCTTTTATCTAATATATTTTTGATTTCATTTATTTGATCATTGATATGTTGGATGTAACAGTTGTTGCACCGTCGCAGATATTTTTTGTATTTATCGTCATTTCTATTGACTACTTTTTCCATATGTTCGAGTGGGTCATTATTAGTTTGTGGAGACGTCGACGCCGTATTTTCTTTACCCAATTTTTCACAATGACAACATTTATCTGTTCCATCTATTTCTTGATTACATTTTTGGTTCAAATATTTAATTGCTGTAGGTTGACTGACTGCATGATAATCTGCTCTATCAATAGATAGATGTTCATCCTTACCTTTTACATCTTCGTAATATTTGCTCATCCCATCCCATTCTTTTTTTTTTGATTTGATCCAATCATTATATTTCGTACATGCTTTTTTACAATCATTTTTGCCACCAGTGTTACAGTTATCATTATTATTAGCACCTGTAACCTTACATTGTGTTTCTACATCTCCAAAATATGTTTTATATTCGTCGCAAAATTGTTGAGTCCATTCCTCTAACCATCTCACAAATTGAGGCGTAGGAATTGAATCGAAATTACGTCTACCACCATCTTTATCGTTCATACAATCTGGCAACTTATCGTCACTAACCGTTTTTCCATTTTTGTCTAATTCTCTCATGGCGTTTTTCACACCACATTTCATAGCATCCCATATCGACTTTCTGTTCCCTTCCCACCATTTTTTTCGTGCATACCTAATTTTATCAGTATTTATTTGATTGTTTTTTCTACTTTTGGTTTTCTGTTTTTCATCTTCTTCAAATATATTTTTTAGTGTTTCATCTATATATTTTTTGCTTTCATCGTCCCATAAATCTGTGCCTTTAACAATATCACCAATATCAAAAAAACTTGCCCGGATAGCACAACAGGCTCTATTGTGATACGATGTGTCGTTTGGATTGTCACTTGTGTGTTGTAGCCACAAGTAGTACGCTTCCCGTTCCGCAACTATTTGTAATCTATTCAATATGTCGTTTTTTTTGCTATCAGTATTTGTGGTATTGTCGTTTCCAAAATTTATGGGATGTAAATTTGCTAAACATAATTTTTGTCTTCGTGGAGGAGCATACACGCCTTGTAATTTTTTATTATTTTTTCCAGTTTTTAATAAACCGGTACGCCACGAAGTTAGATCGCCACTTTTGGGACGACACGTGGAACTACCACTACCATCACAATTATATGTTTGGTCTGTGCACGAACATATATCGCTAGCATCGCTATACTCACTCGTGGTACCACTAGAACTTGGTTTTACACTACTGCCACTACTAACACTCTGTGTGGTACTACTGGTTGTAGTGATACCACTGTTTCCAAATATTTTTTCAAAATTTGCTCCTACACATTCGGGATAACTAAGTCCTAATAATTCTTGGGCTTTCATTCCAGAATGTTCTCTCTCATATTTAGATTTTTGATGCGTCCACTGTTTTTTCCTATCACTTATAAATTTTTGGTATGCATCACATTTACTTTTACATTGGTCTTTTAATTCTTGTTTACCGCCATTAACACTACACCTATCATTTACATTTGAGTTACATGTGTCCTTAATATCTTTCATATGTTTTTTCCTTTCGATACAAAATTGTTGTCCCCATTCCTTGAACCACCAAACAAATGGATCATCGGTATCGTTAGGAGGGTGACGTCCACACTCATTACCACTAAACTTTTCACCACTTGTTTTTTCTTTGTCTTTTATTCCGCAACGTACA
>NW_017385521.1:0-1556 GCF_001602025.1 Plasmodium gaboni | reverse complement strand
TTCCAATCTATATCGTAATTGATTTTTTCATGATTATCAAGAAATCTATCCTGAATAGATGTAATAAAAGGTTTTTCAAGAGGATTACCACTATCCACAATATCAGGTTGGATATTTTTATATATATTATCATCAATGATATTTTCATTAGGTAAATCCTCTTGTATATTTTGTAAATATTGCGAGATAAAATCCTGTTTCAGTTGATTCCATTCTTCATCTGTAAGTTTATTGATGGGTGTATCACTATTATCTTTCACATCATCTGTATAAGTATCTTGTACGTTATTATTTGTACTAGGTTTTAGTACCACTTCGATCAAAGTTTTATATTTAGGTGATTTATAGGGATATATATCATTTATATCCATCTCTTCATATTCACTTTCTGATGAAGAAGTGATATCCAAAGAAGATATATCGCGAACATAATCCTCCGTTTCTTCTCCTTCAACATATATGTATGTTTTGCCTTTATATTTACCATATGGGATATATCCGTTGGAAGATTTGGATGTTGGTATCCCATAATCGTTTTGCGGTATATCAAGAACACGAAAAAGTTTCATAGGTGTAATTTTGGGTTTTTTCTAAAAAATGTGAATATATATATATATATATATATATATAGGTATATAAGTTTGGGTATATATAGGTGCAATATATATGTATAAAAAATTTTTTTTTTTTTTTTTTTTTAATAAAATATTTTTTTAATTTTGTATTTCTAAGAAAATTTATTTATCTTATTTTATTTTTTTTTTTTATCTAATAAAATTTTTCTTATATTTTTTTTTTTAATAAATTTTTTTTTTATTTTTTTTCTAAGAAAATTTATTTATCTTATTTTATTTTTTTTTTTGTATCTGAAAAAATTTTTTTATATATTTTTTTTTTAATAAATTTTTTTTTTTTGATGAAATTCCTCATTTTTTATTTTAACTGAATTTTTTTTTTTTTTTTATTTACATAAAAATGTACTTTTTATTTTTAAATTTGTGAACTTTTTTTTTTGTCTCTTTCTATTTTTCTTTTTTTTTTATTTAATGTGAATACATTTATTAAATATAAATTAAACATCCACAAATCATAAATGTAAAACACACAATGTTCACATAAATCATACATATATATAACACGCAAATATAACACTTATATATGTTAGTTACCTTCATGTAAAATAATAGAGCGATCGAACCTAGTGCAAAACTTATTCCAACGGGGAGAGTGGAAGATAATATGTCAGTATTAAATGGTTCGTCGTGTTGTGTTCCTGGAGGTGTTACGGGTGGTCTAGGTGCAGGTATTGGTCCTGATGCAGGAGGAGGTTCTGCGGGAGTTTGACTTGAATCAGTACCATTAATTGAACTAATGACATCCTTAACTTTATTAAAAATATTTTTTCCTTTTTCTAATCCCAAATTTGCAAACTTAAGACTTTTTATTAATCCATCCGAAATAATAAATGGAAAAGTGTTATATGACAATGATACCATATCTGGACCTAATTCTCCAAGAGTTAAAATTTTATACAAGTTTGTTTCTTTAGGATTAAT
>NW_017385520.1:0-1697 GCF_001602025.1 Plasmodium gaboni | reverse complement strand
ATGGGTATATCACTATTATTTTTCACATCATCTGTATAAGTATCTTGTACGTTATTATTTGTACTAGGTTTTAGTACCACTTCGATCAACGTTTTATATTTAGGTGATTTATATGGATATATATCATTGATATCCATCTCTTCATACTCACTTTCTGATGAAGAAGTAATATCAGATGAAGATATATTACCAATATAATCGTCCGTTTCTTCTCCTTCAACATATAAGTACGTTTTTCCTTTATATTTACCATATGGTACATATCTATTGGAAGATATTTTATCAGGTATGTTATAATCGTTCTGTGGCATTTCTAATACTCGGAACATATCGTCGATATGCACTTTACTTCTAAGGGGACTTCTCCACTATGAAGAGAAAAAAAATTTATATATATATGTACATATTATTCACATTAAATCATTTTTATATCATATGCATGCAAGTATATATAAATATATATATTTTATTGAATTTGTTTTTTTTTTTTTTTTTTAGATAAAATTTTTTTTTTTTTTTTTTTTTTTATGAAATTTTTTTTTTTTTTTTTTTTTCTTTTTTTTCTTTTTCAATCTAATAAAATATGTAAATTACATATAAAATATACATAAAACATATATATATAATATGTGATCCATCACATATATATCCATACAACTATTATTACCTTGTATAGCATGATTCCAAGTATAGTTGCCGCCACTGCACCTATGGTAGGAACAATTATTTCTGGACGTTCATATAATTGGAAACTTTGGTTATGTTGTTTTGAATTTATATCCACATTTGGTTCATTTTTCTTATTAGATGAATCGGGTTGTGGTTTATATTTTTCCGTGGGTATTATTTTTGTATTTTTTACTATATGAGATATAATATCTGATATGTTCATAACTGAATCTATTATTTTTGAGACAGGTTGTTCCCAGTCAATTTTAGGCCATTCAAACGTTGGCCATTTAATTGATATAGATCCATCCATTGTCCATTTAGGAAGTCCATTTATTTTCCATGTAGGCCATGATGAAGGATATACCCATGACCAAGGTGTTTGTTCCTTATCGTTTTTTGCTTGATCAATAATTTTTTCAATAACATCATCTGTTATTTTTACATCCTTATCTGCATCAACTATATCTTGTAAATCCTGATATTTACAATCACAATCACCACATTTTGATTTTAAATATTTTTCAGGACTATATTTTCTATATGCATTAGGAAGAGTTTTTTTGGATCTATTAAATTTTTCAGATAATCCAGTCCATTTGTCATTTATGTTTCTAGACCTTTGTAGATAATCCTCGACAGCAGTTTTGCATTCATATGTATCAGTTAGTTTTGCATGGTTTTTATTATTATCCATTGAATCCTTACAATGGTTCAGGATATATGTTCTTTTACTTCTTTTCTCATTACAGAATATTTTAGCCCATTCTATCATCCATCGTAAGAATTGAGGTGTTTCATCCGTATCGGGTTCGATGCAAATGGATCCGTATGGATCAGGCATGTATCCTGTTTTTTTGTATCCGCATAACATCGCGTGCCATACATATTTTTTATTTTTTTTCCACCAGTCTTCAGGTGTAGTAGTTCCATTTGAGTTTTTTTTAAGCACTTTCTCTAATTTTCCTTTAATATCTTTGAATGCTACAGAATCTATCATATCAGTTCCTTTAATTATATCTCCATAA
>NW_017385519.1:0-4623 GCF_001602025.1 Plasmodium gaboni | reverse complement strand
TTCAAGTAGTGCTCGAGAATTTTTAGAAAAAAAATTAAAAAAAATGTGTCCAAATAGTGGAAATACTAGTGGTACTGATTGTAATTGTATGAATACCACGACATCACAAAATAGTGGTGGTACCGAAATGCCAAAATGTTTAGATGACGTTACACAAAGTGAGTATAAAAAGCAGTGCGAGTGTACGTCACCGGCCAAACCCGTGGCGGCAAAGCCAGTGGATACCAAGTCAGTGGATTCGGCACCAGCTAGTACGTCACAACAGGACGCGTCACAATCACAAACACAAACGTCACATAATGGGACACAAACGACACAAGTATCCGCCAATACACCAGGACAAACAACATCCTCAACTGGTGGTGGTGTAAATGATCCACCTGGTGAACCTAGTGGTAACCAAGGTGGTAATAACCAAACTGATCCAGGTAGTACTGTTTCTAATGGTTCTGCGAGTGGTACATCTGGTCCTACAACTCCTGTTAGTCTTGGTGGTACTGGGACTAGTAGCAACGGCCAAACTAATGGACAAATTCCTGGTAGTTCCCCTTCTCCTGCTTCTTCTGGTAGTCATAACCCTGATGCTAGTGGTCCTCCTACGGCTCCTGGTGTTCATCCTGCTACTCCAGATTTATTTAAAGATTTGGATACATGTCTATTAAATGAAAAAGATACATGTAACAAATATAAGACGAGTTCTTGTCGAAAAAAAAACTTTAGTAAGGATTTAGAGTTTTGGAATAAAAATTTTCTAAAAGATTCTACAATTATAAATTCTGGAGTATTAGTTCCTCCAAGACGAACAAAAATATGTTTTACAAACATAAATACGTGGAAAAAACATACTCGTATAAGAACTCAAGATGATTTCACAAAACTTCTTCTCGACGCTGCATCAACTGAAGCAAAATTATTAAGCGAATATTATAACCCAGATAATAAAAAGGTTCTTCAAGCAATGAAATATAGTTTTGCCGATTTAGGTGATATGGTAAAAGGTGATGATATGCTAGAAGATCTTCGTACAAGAAACGTTAAAGAAATATTCGAAAAAATATGCCAAAATGACAATCAGTGTAAAATCAGCAATACAAAGGATGAAGAAATAAAAAAAAAACGTAAAACTTGGTGGGATAATAATAAAAAAAAAGTCTGGAATGTTATGATGTGTCATTATAAGGGAGATGAAAAGAGCAAGCATTGTGACGACTACAAAGAAATTGATAACGAAGATCAATTTTTGAGATGGATGACGGAATGGTCACGACAGTTTTGTGAAGAAAAAATAACCAAAACCTCAACTTTACAAAAATTGTGTTTAGAGAAAAATAAAAACATACATAACTCACAAATTATAAATAAACCATCTGATCATAATTGTATAAGTTGGTACAATACATATAAAGATTGGCTTCGTAGTAAAAAAGAACAGTGGAAAGCATGGGAAGAAAAATACAAAAAATACAAAGAAAAAGAAAAAGAAAATGTAAAGGATAGCACACAAAGTGTTTCTTCCCCACCTGGAACATCATCACAAAAAGGTGCTGAAGATTATATAACAAGCAAATGTGAACAATGTAAATGTAACATTAATAATTTGGATAAGATGTATGAACAACTAGATAAACCCAATATAGACTCAATTAAAAAAATCGTTAAAGAAGTTCATGAGGATATACCTGAACTAAAACCCCGAAACCTAGATGAGGATATTAAATCTATGAATGATTTTCTTCAAAATGTTACAACGCTCGCACAAACTATTGAGGAAAAAATAAATCCAGAAGCAAGCAAATTAAACCAAAATAAAAACCAATCAAACAATTCTCAAGGTTCTGGTATTCTTACTGATTTGTGGAAAGCAATAAAAGATGCAGTTTTACCTCGTGTGGCTGATACTGTACTACTGGGGACTTATGAAACAATGGAAGCTATTGATGCTGCTACATCTGTAATTCCTACTGCTGCAGAAGCTGGATTTAAAGCTGGAATAGTTGCTTTAGAAAAAATAAAAACCATGCTTGATGCTACTAAACCAAAAATAGCCAAATTAGTAGATCCAAAAACGCCTGGAATAAATCCCGAAACTGTGGTAACATCCACTGTTCCTGTTGGAATAAGTGTTGCCTTAGGATCGATCGCTCTATTATATTACATAAAGGTAACAAAAACATATATATATTATTTTGGTGTATTTGTATGTATATCTTATATATATTTTTTATTTATATATATGTATTTATATATATATGTATTTTATATATATATGTATTTATATATATGTATTTATATTGAGATATAGTAAGAAAAAAGAAAATAGATATATATATATAAAAAAAAAGAAAAGAAAAAAAGGTATATATAGCAATATATTTGTTAAAAAATAAATATATATAGATAAAATAATTTAAGAAATTTTAAAAATATAAATAAAAAAGGATAAATTTTTTTTTAAATAGGAAAAAAAAAAAATATATATAGATAAAATAATTTCAGAAATTTCAAAATATAAATAAAAAATGAGAAATTTTTTAAATAGAAAATAAAATTCAATTAAAATAAAATAAAAAAATGAGAAATTTTATGAAAAAAAAAAATATACAATAAGAAATTCAGTTAAAATAAAAAAAATAAGAAAAAATTTTGTGTCATAAAATAATTAAAAAATAAAAAAAGAGAATATATAGTTAAAAAAATTTGGTGAAATAAAAAAAAGGAATATATATGGGAACAATTTAATTGAAAGAAAAAATGAAAACAAAAAGAGAGAGGAAAAAAAAAAATTTTAACACATTTCAAAATAAAAATGAAAATTTTATGAAAAAAAGAATATAAAAAGAAATTCACTTAAAATAAAAAGTGAGAAAAAATTTTATATCAGAAATAAATTAAAAAAAAATGGAATATATATAGAAACATATTTGTTGAAATAATAAAAAAAAGAATATAGAAATATATTTGTTAAAATAAAAAAAAATATATATATATATATATATAGGAAAAAATGTGTTAAAAAGAAATTATATAGAAAAAAAATTGTGTTAAAATAAAAGGAATATATTGATATATATTTGTTGATATAAAAAAAAAAGGAATAGATAAAACAAATTGTTAAAAAATGGAATATATAGGGAAAAATAATTTGTTCAAATAAAAAAAACAAAATATATGGGAAGAAATTTGTTCAAATAATAAGTATATATAGTAAAACATTTGTTAAAAATACAAAAAAAAAGGAAAAAATTAAGAAAAATATATATCACACATTTCAAAATAAAAATGAAATTGAATATATTTTTAAATAAAAATAAAAACACAAAAAAAATTCAGTTAAAATAAAAAAAATGAGAAAATATTTTATTGGAAAGAAAATAATTAAAAAAAACATTTAGTTAAAATAAAAAATGAGAAATTTTATCAGAAAAAAATTGAAAATAAAATTTAGATAAAAAAATATATATAAAAATATTCAGTTAAAATACAAAATGAAAAATTTTATCAAAAAAAAATTAAGTTAAAATAAAAAATGCGAAAAAATATTATTGAATAAAAAAACAAAACAATTACCTATATTTATACACATACATACATATATATACCCACACCTACATATATATCTAAACCTACATATACATATATTTTGTTTGTAGAACAAGCCCAAAATTCCAACTACGAAACTTTTTCGTGTTATTGATATCCCTCAAAACGATTATGGTATACCAACAAAAATATCGACGAATAGGTATGTTCCCTATAGTCGTTATAAAGGCAAAACATACATATATGTTGAAGGAGACGAACCAGATGATTATATTGGTGATATATCTTCTTCTGATATTACTTCGTCATCAGAAACTGAAGTGGAAGAGATGGATATTAATGATATATATAAACCACTAGATCCTAAATACAAAACTTTGATCGAAGTGGTACTAAAACCAAGTAGGAAAACAACACATGATGTACAGGATGATACATATATGTATCAAAAGCATAACAACAACAAACTTACAGATAATGAATGGAATCAACTGAAAGAGAATTTTATTTCACAAAATTTAGAAAACATACAAAAGGATTTACATAATGAAAATATCATTGATGATAATATGTATAAGGATACATACCTTAATAATGTGGATAATAGGTTTGGAGAAAAACCTTTTATTACATCTATTCAAGATAGATTTCTTAATAGTAATCGTGAAGATGTTACTTATAATATTGATTGGAACGTTCCCGAAAATATTAATAGTACTACCAATATCATGAATAATCCAAAATATGTTTCAAATGATCAATATACTGGAAGTGATTTAATTAATGATTCTTTAAATAGTGATCAACATATTGATATATATGATGAGTTACTCAAAAGGAAAGAAAACGAAATGTTTGGAACAAAACATACAAAAACTTTAAGTAGAACAAATAGTGTTGCAACAAAAAAACACAATGATTCGTTAAAAAGTCCAAATACATTTATGTAGTAAATGGATTGATAGGAATCGTGATATCTGTAATTAATAGACAAAAAAAAAGAATGGTTAAGCAAATAACAAAATTAATGGAATAAAGAAAATAAAAATTATACCTGTAGTCATAAATATATTATGATGTATT
>NW_017385518.1:0-338 GCF_001602025.1 Plasmodium gaboni | reverse complement strand
TTTCACAACGTATGACAATACTTTCTGTATTGTTGAGAATATATGAAAAAAATTTTCGTAACCAAAATTATATTATGTTAAAATCAGGTATATATACCAATGAAAATAAAAAATCTTATGAATATCCAAATAAAGAAAAATATATACACGAACACATTTTTCGTTGAAAAAACCAAAAGATAATTATTTGGATAATTTAAAAAAAGGTTGTATTGGGAGTTCTGCTACATGTGGACTTTCATCTATGATTACAGGAAGTTGTGGTGTTAATTTTGGTGTTATTGCAGCTAAAGTGGCAACTTTTAGTGCAGACTTTTATCCCTTATGGTATGGCTTTT
>NW_017385517.1:0-2664 GCF_001602025.1 Plasmodium gaboni | reverse complement strand
TTTATAAAAACTATGATTGACTTAATATCCTTGTATTCTAACTAGAATATTTACACAACATTCAATTGTATTTAATATCATGACTCCTTATAAAAATTGATTTAATAACCTTGTATAATGTAATTTTTCTTCATTTTCTTTTTTCTACAATAATGTAATAATAAAAACTTAATTACGATAATCAAAACTATAAACAATATGTAATCGACAAGAACAATAATAGTAATTTTTTAACTAGCACATATAGCATCTATTACATCAGTTTTTTATTCCATACCTGATATATTAATTCCATTAGTAACTTGTTTAGTATGTCCGTTAAATTTTTTTAACGTCCCTCACAATATTTTGTATACTTATTTCTATAAACCTCTTGATAGTGAAAACATTCTTCTTTTACAACAAGGCAAAGAACTTCTTTTTCATTATAACCAGATATATTGAATTACATTATATATGGAAGATTCACTGATTCAATAAATTCATTTTCATTATTAAGCTTTTCTACATTAGCAGCCTTTCACAATTGAAATAAACCTATAATACATATATTTAATTTATTTTTTACTTCACAAATTATATATTTAATACCATGATAAATTCCGTATTTCGTAGCTAAAGCAGTAATTGTTTGCTTAATAATTTCTATAAAAGAAAGAAAGAAGTACTTTTCCATTTATTTATGAGATCTTTACCAAACAAACACAACTTGGTGCCACACATCCTGAAATAGAATCAAAATTGAGACAACTTTTTTAGACCTTATATGCTAAAGTCTTTTTATATTCACATTCACGTAAATGGTCTCTCTTTATGCCAGTTTTCAATGACGAAAATAGTTCTGTTAATACTTTCTCTGTTTAATTTTTTAATATAATTTTTTTTTTTTTATTCTTATCACATTGTACTTTTCATTGTTTTCTTTTTTTTTTTTTTTTCTACATTGTTTATTATATATATATATATATATATATATATATGTGTAATACTAACCTTTTCTCTCCTTCATTATAAATTGTATAACTTATTATATTTTTATGTAAATTAATTTTTTTTTTTTTTTTTATTACATATAATATTTTATATATTATATATAATACTATTTTTACAAACTATATTACTTCACAATATATAAATATATAATGTGGAACATTTAAAAATATATATTATATGTACGACGTTATATATATATGGTGTTTTATACCTGAGAATTGTATATATACTATAATATTATTTTAGAACACTTACAATGTCAAAAAAAATTGTAAAATCAATGATAAACGAAATTAGAAATAAGAAGGATATCAATTACCATCAGAACTTAATTTCAGGTTTTAAGATAAAATAAAAAAAACTATATATAAATAAATTTAAACAATATGGTTCATTTTATTTTAATATTTTTTAATGTTTGTTGTGTTAACAGTACTAAAGAATACATATATTCATATATATATATATATATATATATTTTATTTATTACTTTATAATGGTTATAGAATTATATTTTTGTTATAATAATATATGATATTATTATATTGAATATATATATTTATTGGATAAAAATATATATATCTAAATTTAATATGTGTCAACACAATTATACATTTAAAAAAAATGGATAAAAGTATTATTCATTACATATAATGTTATATAACCATATTTTTGATTATTGAACAATATATTTTGTGTATCTTTATTTATAATATATTTGTTACATTACATATGTGTGGATAATTTGGTTTTTTTTTTTTTTATATATTTAGTATTATCATTATAGGAAATACTCACGATTATAAAAATAATATATAACCTTTGTAATATATATATATATATATTATTAATTGAACATAACATTAAAACACAATTTTTATTGTATTTATATTTTTATAAAACAATTGTATAATATTTTCAACATATATTATAAACAATATATTTTATTATATAAATATGTAGTTATAATATTTCTAAACAATTAATCTATGATATATTATAAAATTGTGTATCATCTCTTTAAATATATAATATAAAAATTATAAAGAAATTATATAACTAAAAAAAGTGTAATAGAGATGCAAAATATTATTTTCTTTTTCTAATGATTTTTTTATGGTATATGTATAATTTAAAATAATGATTTTTATTTATTTACTTATATTGTTATTATGAATATATTAATATTAGTGTTCATACTATACAATATTCATGGTCTTAACATAAATTATATATATATTAATTAATTAAAATAGAAATATACTTATTTTCTTTATAATTTTATATATAATAGTTTATTATATATATAAAAATATATAACATAATATAATATTATTTATAAATATAAATATTAGTTTTTGTGCTTTTTTTTTTTATAATATGTACGTATCATAAAGGGAATATAAAAAAAAGTCATTGTAACACAAAAATAGCTCATACATTTTTCTCTCTTAGAATCAAATTCACCATCTGAATAATGCTGAAGCTCCCTTTGTTGTTTTTCATCAATACCATTATAAAGCTTTCTTTGAATTTCCAAATATCTAAGGCGACCAGGGGATATGTTTGAATTACCTCCTTGTGCGTTATTATATATTTCTTTTTTAGAACTCATTTTATTTGATATTCTAGTATTTTCATTTTCTGTTCCTTGTGGTGTTTTTTGTTTTG
>NW_017385516.1:0-1671 GCF_001602025.1 Plasmodium gaboni | reverse complement strand
ATTTTTCTATCTTAGAATCATATTCATCATCTAAATAATACTGAAGCTCCCTGTGATGTTTTTCATCAATATCATTATAAAGATTTCTTTGTATTTCCAAATATCTAAGGCGACGAGGAGATATGTCTGAATTTCCTCCTTGTGCGTTATTATATATTTCTTTTTTAGAACTCATTTTATTTGATATTCTAGTATTTTCATTTTCTGTTCCTTGTGGTATTTTTTGTTTTGTTTTTGCATCATCGTTTGGATATTTGTTTTTTTTGTATTGTTCTTCTTTAGTTTTTTGGTATTCTCTTAATTCGCTATTTTTATGTTTTTGATTTGTTCTATGTTCATGCGAAGATTCTGCTAAGGATCTATAATTTATTTGCCCTAATACGATATTTTCATAGTTCAAATTTTTATATAAAACATCGAAGTCATTCTAAAAATGGAGAAACAAAATGAAAATAAAAAAATAATAAATAAAATTATATTAATTAAATATATTATATTATAAATAAATATGGAAAGTACGAATAAATATAATAAAATGTATAATAACAACAGGTTATTTTATACTATATATATATATCATTTTTCATACATTATAAATTAAGGTTAATGTTCCTAGTATTATTGAAAATATAACTAATTTCATACTATAAAATAACATTTCTAAAATTTATGCTATGATATTTAGAGATCTTAATAATATATATGTGTTTTGTTAATATGTAAAAGAAAAAGATATTTCAAAATATTTTTTTTTACATATATATTCTTTTTAACATTTGATTTGTTATGAAATTGTTTTTTCTATGTATATAAATCGTTCAAAAAAAGAAAGAATATATGTGTGTGTTCTATAATATTTAATATAAATATATTTTTTTTTTAATTTCTTATAATTTATAATTTTTTATTTTTAATTTTTAATTTTTTTTTTTTTTTTTGACGTATAGAAAATAATAATACAATTTTATAAATTATGTGTAAATTATATTATTTTGTAAAAATAATATTTTTAAAATTTTTTTAAACTTATGTTCATGTTAATCCTAATGTAACTTATAGTATATGTGTAATATATATATATATATATATATATATTTTTATATGACTGGATTATGATATTTATGTTCATAAATAAAATAAATATTAAATAAAAATTAATATAAAAAATTAATACACTATAATTAAAAGTAAATATTGAAATTAATAATTAATATTTTTTTTTTTTTTTTTTTTTTACAAAACAATAAATTATATTTTCTTGATATAACTATTTCACAATTTATAGATATATATCTGAGTTATATTTTTTATTATTTCATTACATATCTACTATACAATTGAGTATTTAAAAATCAGAAAATCGTGAAATAAAGTGAAAATATAATACATTTATAATTTCTAAAATGTAATTCTTGAGTTATTACTTAATTATATTATATATTTATTAAATAATCAAATAAAATTTATAATATATATTTTTATATATTATCAAATAGATATTTAGAAATTGTTCTATTATTAATACATTTAATTATATTAATATATTATATGTATTTTATGGACTTTCATAGAAATAATATATTAATGTATTATTACAATATTAAAATTGTGTGTTAATTTATATTGATTTAAAATATTATCCATAATTTGTAAAATTAGATAATTAAGAGA
>NW_017385515.1:0-1373 GCF_001602025.1 Plasmodium gaboni | reverse complement strand
CAAATAAAATGAGTTCTAAAAAAGAAATATATAATAACGCACAAGGAGGAAATTCAAACATGTCTCCTCGTCGCCTTAGATATTTGGAAATACAAAGAAATCTTTATAATGATATTGATGGAAAACAAGAATTATATTTTCGAAAACTATCAGATAAATCAAATAATAAAAATGATAAACCTTATGAATATCCAAATAAGAAAAATTTATTCACCAGTCCATCTTCATTGAATAAAATAAAAGATACATATTTAGATAATTTAAAAAATGGTTGTGTCGGAAGTGCTGCTACATGTGCAGTTTCATCTATAATTACAGGAAGTTGTGGTATTGCTGCTACTCCTCTTGCTGCTGCTCCTACTCCTCTTGCTGCTGCTGCTGCTACTCCTCTTGCTGCTGCTGCTGCTTCTTATTCTGCTGCAGCTGCTAAAATAGCTGCTGCTTTTGGTGCCTCTTTGGGAACTTTTAGCCCTTATGGTATAGCAGCTTTGGTCTTAATTATAATAGCCCTTGTACTTATAATATTATATATATGGTTGTATAGAAGAAGAAAAACTTCCTGGAAACATGAATGCAAGAACCATTTATGTACATAATATTGGCATTGGAATATGATGAATTTCGCTTTTTATTTGTTTATGAATTATATATTATGATAATTGTGTTTTTACATATGATATATTATTATTTAAATGAAAAATTTAGTTACATATATTTTATTATTCATTGATTATAATATTAATCTCTAATATTTACGACATATATTTCTTCTTTTTATGATGATTTTATGTAATAAAAGACTTTCTCTATATATTTTATTATTTAATTTTATTACATTCATATTTTTCAAAATAAAATATACCACTATTTATTTTTGCCCCTATATTTTATACAAGTCTCGAACTTAATTTCTTTTTATTTAAAAACAATTTTACATGTATATATTTAAAAAAAAAAAAAAAAACAAAAATTAAAATTCATATATTCATACATTAATATTTTTTAATAATAAAATATAGAAAAGTGATTATAGTTTTTTCTATTTTTTTTTTTTTTTATTACCTACTTATATATCATATATATATATATATATATTACTAAATATATAATGTATTAAATTTTTAAATTCCTCTTTAAAGTAATAAAATTATTTAATATTATTTTATAATATTTTTCTAAATTTATAAGGGCAAAAACATATATTTATTAAACGTATTTAATAATAAATTGCTTTTATTTTTAAAAGAATTATATTACACCTTATAAAAAAAAAAAAAAAATAATATTATTATTAAAAAACCTTCTATTTAATTTTATTTAAATAAAAATTATATTTAATAAGAACACTAATATTATATTAATAATATTTCTTT
>NW_017385514.1:0-1382 GCF_001602025.1 Plasmodium gaboni | reverse complement strand
TTTACTAATTGAATTGCTTTAGCAATACCTGCTTTAATATCATCAGCTTCACCAACAACCTCCCCCTCAGTTATAGCTTCTGCAATAGCAGCTTCAGTAATTCCTCCTAATACTCATGTAGAGGGTACAACAATCCCTCCCAAATTTTGTCCATATCTCAAACAACCTTTTTCCACTTTATCTGCTAAAGATTTTTCACAAACGCAGGAGGGTATATCATAAGTAGATATATTCATTTCCAACGTACCGAAATGTTCCGCTAGTGTTTTTTCTATTTTATCTTTTAAAATAATTTGTTGTATTTCTATATCACATTGTTCCTTACATTTTTTTTTTCTTGCATCCTTTCGTCATATTCGCAAAACATCTGTTCCGTTAGAATTTCGAAATTTTCCATTATTTCTTTCATTTGAGGATCATTATCATAATTTTGTAGCGAATACAATTCAAATTCGCATAATAACCTAGTAGTTTGTATTTTTTCCGTTTTTGTGTTTGGTGTATGATTTATATAAATTATTAAATGTTACATATACATACAAATATACATATATGTATTGTAATAGTAATTATTTGTTGCATACATGACATGATGTTAAAAATATATTTAATGGAAGGGAAAATAATAATATATTAATGTAATGTAACTTCATTTTTTTTCTTATACTTATATTATTTTATTAATAAAATTAAAATAAATTAATATATAATTCTTTATTTTATTTTATTTTATTTTATAAATAAATTGAATATGTTTAATCTAAAATACTATTACACGTTTATAATATAGCACAATTAAATTTCCATTATAAATATATATTTTTTTATTTAGAAGCACAGTATTTATTCTATTAGAAAAAAATAAAAATCTAAAAAAAATTATATAATAAAATATTTTATATTTTTCTTAATTTGTTTAAATTTCTAATAGTATATAATTTTATATATAAAAGTAAATAATCATATTAATTTTTTATTATTATTATTATTTATACATATTAATAACATATTATGATATTGAATGATCTCCTTCCTTTTTTTGTAAATAACATAAAAATGTGTGGAATGGTAATTGGTAAAGATGTGTATCACATATATATTTATATATCATAAGATATTGTTTTTTATCATTGTAATAAAATATATTGCGATATAACACTAGTATATCATTATATGTGGCATTAATTGACAAAGTAAAATAGCATATAAATTTTAATATTAAATAAATGTAACATATTTTAATAAAAATTTTCTTCTGTTATTTTATGTTGTAACATTTATTGTATATTATATGTATCCCCTTAATGTATCTAAAATTATACAAATATGAATATATATATATATATATATATATATATTTAAAATAATTTTAATATTTTTTT
>NW_017385513.1:0-905 GCF_001602025.1 Plasmodium gaboni | reverse complement strand
GATCTTTGTAATAAACACATAAAAATAATGTATACATATAAATATATATATATATATATATATATATATATATATATATTGCACAAAAAAATTATTATAATATCACTACATATATATTCTTTTAATAATATTATATATTTCATTTTTTTCTGCACTCTTAAATTTCTATAATATTTTAAAATGTAATAAAGAATTAATAAAATAGATGCTATAGTATATATAGCAATAAATGAATCATAAAGTACTGTAATGTAATGATTATCACCAGATCCATGAATGTGAGATACATTTGTACATTCACTTCCATTTTCATTAGAACTACCTTCGAAAAAAAGAGCAGCGGAGACAGGGGCTACGATATGCTCAAAAAATTCCCATAAAGCGTAAATAAAAATTGATGAAACACTACTATTTTTAAAATTACTACCATTGGATGTAATATCATCCCCTATATATTTTTGAATGAACGCATTATAAGAATTCATAATAGAATTAAATAATTGAACCCATATCAACGGAAACTTTCCCATCCTTATTATCAATAGACGTAAATTTATTAGTACCTTATATAACCAACTTTAGTAATAGCATGTTTCATATTTTTTATATTACAAACAATTATTGCTTCCTTAGATGAAAAAGGTATCCATTCATACATATCAATATTAGGTAAAATCTTCCATTCGGATAAGGTATGACCTAATGTTTTCCTGGATTTTTTATCTTTTTTTACTTTAGTTGCTAACTTTTTTTCATTTATCCCATTAGATAAATCGTCTATATAGGTGAATTTTTCTAATGATGATAATTGTTTTGTTAGTTGTTTTTGTATTTTGTTTTTTTAAAATGATTTCTTTTATATCATTATCGTATTGTTCTTTATATTTTCTTTCTTTAATTCATAA
>NW_017385512.1:0-838 GCF_001602025.1 Plasmodium gaboni | reverse complement strand
AGCAGATACAATGGAGAAAAAGTGTTTAAAATGTGGAAAAAATTTAGGAGGAGTTGTTCAAGGGTTGGGAATATTCGTTGAATATGGTGTACATAGAATGATAAAAGCGGCTATAACAACATCTGAGAAAGTGAATATTCAGTTAGGTATTGAATCAGGCAAAGCGAGTGCGTTGTCGAAGACATTGAAGGAGTAATATAAAAATTCGATCTACGTATTATAGGTGGTGTTCCATTGGAAAATATTATTAATGTATCAATTTTCAATAAAAAGTGTTTATTTTTCAAAATATTTTGGAGCAATACAATAAAATGTGTGTGTATATAGCTACTCGAGAAAGTAGACTTCTTTGCTCTAACGGCACATTCATTAAATGTTGTGACCCTACTATGGTTATATCAACTAAGAAAAATAGTGTTGCACTTAAATCTGGTGAAGTTGCTACTTCTAATACTGCAGAATGTACTCTTGGATTTATAGCTAAAGATATTGGAAAGGTTAAAAGAACTGGTGCTATTTTATCTAATCCTATTTTAATTTCGATAATAGTACTAGTGGGTATAGCCCCTATACCTTTAATTATATATTTAATTTTACGTTAACTTTAAAAAAAAAAAAATGAGAAAAAAATTACAAAATATAAAATTATTAAATGAATAGATATGGGGTGTTTGATATTCTTGATAGGCAGTTTAATGTATACATTACATTTGGTTGAATATACTACGATTATTATTATTATTATTCATTATAATTTTATACATATTAAGTTTTTATATATATTTTTTTTATTTTGGTATCAACCTATTTATTCATTAGTTATTGTGTTATTTATTTA
>NW_017385511.1:0-2521 GCF_001602025.1 Plasmodium gaboni | reverse complement strand
TATATATTAACACAAAATAAAAGGAATGTTATATAAATATTGGTATTACCATACAATTATAAGTAATATATTCTATATATATATATATATATATATATATATATAATTATTATATTTATTGAATCCTTATATATGCACATGATTATATTATATAATTATGAATATAACAAAATTTCTATTTACAAAATTTTTTTTTTATGGTTAGTAACTAATAATAAATGTATAATTATATTTATATTATATATGTTCTAATATTCACGATATAATAATTATAATATTTTTCTCATTGTAAAAATAAGAATAAAATAATAATTTATAAATATAATATATGAAGGTATATATTACATTAAAATCAAAATTATTAATAAATACGTTATAAAATAATAGGATAAGAATATTAAGAATTAATATGAGCGAATAAATGTTATTTATTTATGTTTATTCATTTTATAAAAATATAATTACAATAAGAATAATAAATAAACATAACAAATATGATTATAATACATTTATTCTATTATATATTCAATCATATATCATTTTCTAAGAGAAAATTAGTAAATAAATATTATATTGTTCTTGGAAATCATATATTTTAATTATATATTTATATGTGTGTGTATATATAAGAGATGTATTTTAAAAAAGAAATTAAAAAAAAAGTTTTTTTATAAGAATAAAAGAAAAATTGTGTTAATAAAAAAACACAGAAAATAAATAAATAGTTAATTAAAAATAAAAATAATATATATATAAAACATAAAAATCATAAAAAGTTTATTCTTTACATAATTCGTCCAATAAAAAAGGAAAATAATCAATATATTAATATATTACATTGTCCTAACAAGACATAATTAATCCTTTAATAATTTTATATATTGAAGTTTTTTCTTCATTTTTTTTTTTTTTGTTCGATAACGTAAAATGAAATAAATAAGTACCATAACCAAAACGAGTACTACTATTACAACAATTGAAGCAATAATAGCAGTATTTTAAAAAGCACAATTTGTTTCTATGGCGGCTTTTTGTGATGCTTCAAATGATGCTGTTTGTGTAGTAGTAACATTAAAAGTTGTAGCTTCAGCACCAATTTTATTTTGTGTAACAATTTCTTTTACAATTGTACTTATAAGAGTTTGCGATGAACCTTGCAATGAAGCATTCTCTGGAGCTAGAGATAATCTTGGAATCATAGTACAAATGGGTTCATCAGTAAGAGCGACATAGCCAGGGCCAGATTGTATACATGTCATGTTATATTGAATATGAACAGATCAACTAATGAGTGAGGCATCAGTATAATTTGTTGCAGTAAAAAATGATTCCAATCCCTTATCACCTAGAGTTGATACACCAAATTTTGAATTTACTAATTGAATTGCTTTAGCAATACCTGCTTTAATATCATCAGCTTCACCAACAACCTCCCCCTCAGTTATAGCTTCTGCAATAGCAGCTTCAGTAATTCCTCCTAATACTCATGTAGAGGGTACAACAATCCCTCACAAATTTTGTCCATATCTCAAACAGCCTTTTTCCACTTTATCTGCTAAAGATTTTTCACAAACGCAGGAGGGTATATCATAAGTAGATATATTCATTTCCAACGTACCGAAATGTTCCGCTAGTGTTTTTTCTATTTTATCTTTTAAAATAATTTGTTGTATTTCTATATCACATTGTTCCTTACATTTTTTTTTTCCTTGCATCCTTTCGTCATATTCGCAAAACATCTGTTCCGTTGGACGTTCGAAATTTTCCATTATTTCTTTCATTTGAGGATCATTATCATGATTTTATAGCGAATACAATTCACATTCGCCTAATAACCTAGTAGTTTGTATTTTTTCCGTTTTTGTGTTTGGTGTATGAAGTGTAGAGCTGTTATGGTTCTTTTGTATATTAAACTATAAAAGTATATAATATATTTATGTAATATTTAGTTTTAATTTATAATTATACATATATATATATTATAATTATATATATATGAAATATTTATATAAATTATTAAATGTTACATATACATACAAATATACATATATGTATTGTAATAGTAATTATTTGTTGCATACATGACATGATGTTAAAAATATATTTAATGGAAGGGAAAATAATAATATATTAATATAATGTAACTTCATTTTTTTTCTTATACTTATATTATTTTATTAATAAAATTAAAATAAATTAATATATAATTCTTTATTTTATTTTATAAATAAATTGAATATGTTTAATCTAAAATGCTATTACACGTTTATAATATACCACAATTAAATTTGCATTATAAATATATATTTTTTTATTTAGAAGCACACTATTTATTCTATTAGAAAAAAATAAAAATCTAAATAAATTATATAATAAAATATTTTACATTTTTCTTAATTTGTTTAAATTTCTAATAGAATTTAATTTTATATATAAAAGTAAATAATCATATTAATTTATTATTAATATTATTTATACATCTTAACAACATATTATAATATTGAATGATATCCTTCCTTTT
>NW_017385510.1:0-3911 GCF_001602025.1 Plasmodium gaboni | reverse complement strand
TTAAAGTTAAAATTAATATAATTATAAGAATTAATAAAAAAATTATTTTAATTAATTAATTGTTATTAAAAAGCATATAATATCTTTTTAATATTTAATATTACATATTACTATGTATAAGGCTAATTGTTATTTATTTATTGGTGCACTGATTAGATAATATATGTTATAAATATATATTTTTTAAAGATGTAGGAAGATGTTTTAATATATATCCTAGGATACTTTGGAAACTATTTTAATACACATTTTTATATTGGCTAATATAAAGAAAATAGAAATCTCTTAATATATTATATATATATTGTATATGTAATAATTAATAACGATTCTATTATATTACAATTTTATGGTATATATAACTTAAGAAAATATATTATTTTTTATTATTATTATTATTATTTTTTTTTAATTAATTTATTATTTATTTTATTTTATTTTATTTTATTTTATTTTTTCATTCTTGTTTTTCAATTCTGTTGTAACATAGGGGTATTACTATTTCAATAAATAAACAAAATAAATAAAAATATATATTTATATCATGAAAATATTATTCCTTTAAAATATAAAAATAACATTTAGGATTAATATTATAACATTGTGTTATATATTTGTATATTTTTGTATATAGAGATGGCGAAAAATAAAATATCATATAATAATTTTATATACTTATAATTATTTGACTTATGAAGTATTACATATAAATGAAAATGAAACTCACAACTTTAAAATGTTATTAAGTTTATTTTTATTGAATAAATTATTATTATTATTGTTATTGTCACCATTATTATTATTATCATGTGTACACAGTTTATAAATATTATTATAATAATATATATATATATATATATATATATGTATATATATATATATATGTGTATATATATATAGGAAATATTCATAGATACATATTTATTAGAATATATATAATATTATATTTATTATTATTATTTTTTTTTCATTTTAGAGGCAATTTCAAAGGAAAGGTTACATGTCGCCCCATATAATAATCTTTGAAAAAATATCTAGAGCATTATGCGAATATGACAAATATACACCTAATTATGATAATGATCCTGAGATGAAAGAAGTAATAGAAAAATATAATGAACGATTAGAAATACGATGGAAAAAATATGATGAATTAAAGAAAGAAAATATAAAGAACAATACGATAATATTATAAAAGAAATCATTTTAAAAGACAAAATACAAAAACAACTAACAAAACAATTATCATCATTAGAAAAATTCACTGATATAGACGATTTATCTAATGGTATAAATGAAAAAAAGGTAGCAACTAAAGTAAAAAAGGGTAAAAAATCCAAGAAAACATTAGATCATACCTTATCCGAATAGAACATTTTACCTAATATTGATATGAATGAATGGATACCTTTTTCATCTAAGGAAGCAAAAATTGATTGTAATATAAAAAATATGAAACATGCTCTTACTAAAGTTGGTTATATAAGGTACTAATAAAATTACATCTATTGATAATAAGGATGTGAATGTTTCCTTTGATATGGCTCAAATATTTAATTCTATTATGAGTTCTTCTAATGCGTTCATTCAAAGATATATAGGGGATGATATTACATCCAATGGTAGTAATTTTAAAAATCGTAGTATTTCATCAATTTTTATTTACGCTTTATGGGAATTTTTTGAGCATATCGTAGCCCCTGTCTCCGCTGCTCTTTTTTTCGGAGGTTATTATTCATTTATTGCTATATATACTATAGCATCTATTTTATTAATTCTTTATTACATTTTAAAATATTATAGAAATTTAAGAGTGCAGAAAAAAATGAAATATATAATATTATTAAAAGAATATATATGTAGTGATATTATAATTTTTTTTTTTTTTTGTGCAATATATATATATATATATATATATATATATATATATTTATATATATACATTATTTTTATGTGTTTATTACAAAGATCGTATCTTCACGTGTTATATTTATTTGTATGTATATAACAAGACAATATTGTTTTATTATTTTTTCGTTGTACAGTTATTTTTTTATTTATTATTATTTTTTTTTTATGTTTATTTGAAATATGATATGCTAAAATATCACATATGTATATATATGATATGGTTGTATCATTAATTATTTGCATACGAAATATTTTTCTGTTTTTAGAAAAATTTATACAAATATATATATTTATATATATTATTTCTTTTTAGAGTTTAAAATAATAATGAAATATATATTATGTATATTTATTCTTTGCGTTTAAATATACTAAAATGAATAGTAAAATATAATTTTTGTATTAATATTAAACATATCTTATATATTGTACCATTATATATTTTTGTTTTCTATTATTAATTAAATTTTATTAATGAATTATGGACATTTAGTAAGAATATTTGAAATAATATATATTATTTTACATATAGATTTAAAATTTTTATTGTTTTACATAAGTTGTACTATTTCGTTTTAAAAAGTTTTTTGTTTTATAACTTGACGTCAATGTCTTTTTTTTTTTTTTTTTTTTTTTATTTAGTTTATATAAAAATATAGACATCTAATATGACAAACAATTCTATCAATTTATAATAAATGTTATTTATTAAAAGAAAATATTATAATAATCATTGTGGAAATAAAAGCGAACAAATGGGATTCCAGTTTTTGGATATATATCATATAAATATTGTCTAATAAAAGGTGTGATATATATATATACACAAAGATATATAGATTATATTATATTAGTTACATTATAAGATTTATATAAAATGTATATTTTACATGAAGCAAATATATTTTTCATGTTTAATTTATAGTGAATGAAAAAATTAAAAATATGTTTTTTTTTTTTTCACAAATTATTATATATATATATAATATTTTATCGTTTATATAAAAATATATAATATTAAAATAGTTATAAAATATACGAAAAACGTTGTCTACGTCAGACGTAATTTTATATATATATTTCTTTTTAAACAAAAAATAATTATTAAAAAAAATTATTTATTTTTTATGTAAATATGCTAAAAAAACAAATTATTGAAAATATTATATAAGAACAATAAAAATAAAAGTCAAAAAAATAATAAAGAAAAGTTTTAAACAATCTAAGTATTATATGATATTTTAATATAATTATTAAACAGTAATTTAATTGATATAATATATATAAATTATTATTCAAAAACCATAAGAAGAAAAATAATAATTGATATTACATTTTTTTTTTCTTTTTTATTTCAATATATTATATAATTGAGTAGATTATTGTAATTAATTTTTATAATTATATAGTACATATTATATATATATATATTATTTTTAAAGAAATATATATTAAAACTGTATTCATTTTTCTATAATATAAATAATATTTATTTTATATGAAGATGATTTGAGAAAAAAATAAAAAATTTGAATTATACTATAACAATATTTTTCAAATGGAATAATAATATATATATAAAGGAAAAAAAAGAAAAAAAAAAACTTTGATGATAAAATTTATGTTCCGAACAAATAAAAAAAACATTTTGAATTATAAGAATATATATATTTATTTATTAAAACTTATATAATACTTTTAATAACATATACGAAATATATTAACAATATATATAATTAAGTTTATATATCTATTCCACTATATATAAAATGGTGCAATTGTTATTATGTATTTAATAAAATTAATTTTTTATTTTTTTACAATTTAAAATTTAAATATATATATATATTTTTCAAAATAATATGATTATGGTTTCAATAAGGTTAATAATTATTATGAAATATGAAAAATATTTTATTTCAATTTTTTATTTTTATAATTATTATTAGTTTATATAAAATATTTATATAAACAAATATTGGATATTAAATTAAAACAAA
>NW_017385509.1:0-2065 GCF_001602025.1 Plasmodium gaboni | reverse complement strand
AAAGATAGCAAAAAAAAATAAAAAAGATTATAAAAAATCCAAGAAAACATTAGGTCATACCTTAACAGAATGGAACATTTTATCTAATATTGATATGTATGAATGGATACCTTTTTCATCTAAGGAAGCAAAAATTAATTGTAATATAAAAAATATGAAACATGCTCTTACTAAAGTTGGTTATATAGGTCCTAATAAATTTGCTTCTCTTGGTAATAAGGATGGAAAAGATTCTATTGACATGGATCAGTTATTTAGTTCTATTATGAGTTCTTCTAATGCGTTCATTCAAAGATATATGGGGGATGATATTACATCTAGTGGTAATAGTCTTAAAAAACAAAAAGGGTTACTCTCTTTAGGTCTTTACGCTTTATGGGAATTTTTTGAGCATGTTGTGATACCTATTGCCGCTGCTCTTATTTTTGGAAGTGATGATAATGTACATAGATGTGAAGATAAAGACCAAGAAAAGTGTAAGTGTATTTGTGAAAATAAAAAAAAGTCTTGTTGTGCATCTGCAGATGGAGGTAAGTGTGCCTGTAATTGTGTATGTGCAGGTGAATCTACAGGTGGTGCTACCTGTGCATGTAAGTGTGCTGGTGTATGTACAGGTGAAGGTGTTGCTACCTGTACATGTAAGTGTGCTCATGGAAATGGTTTTAACGAAATGGTGCATCAAATTATGGAAAGAGGTCAAGTTTTTGTTGATGCTTTTTTTGCTGTATATATTATAGCTTCAATAATGTTAATTCTTTATTATGTTTTAAAATATTATAGAGAAGTAAAAATGGGAAAAAAAGAGAAATATATGAAAATATTACAAGAATAGATATTAACTGATATCATAATAATTTTTCCTGCAATATATATATATTACAAAGATGATATATTAACTATTATATACATATACCTGTATATAATAATATAAATTTTTTTAAATTATTTTTTTGTTGTATTATTATTTTCTTAAATGTTTTTTTTCTTTTTTATTATTTTTTATTTTATGTTTATTACAAAGATGGAATCGTAGAATATTAAATATATACATATATGTATAGATTATATTATTTTATTACTTATTTTGTTTTATAATAATTTGTTTTTTATAATTATCTTTAACTTTGTATTATAAATAAATTCTAAATTAATATTATATTTGACATATACATATCACACCTGTATGTTATATATATATATGAATATAATTTTTCTTTTTTGTATATATAATTTTTTAGTTATTGTTAACGAAATTGCATATAGATTTTTTTTTATATGTACATCTTTGCTTGGTATGTATAGTTCTTGTAGAACTCTATATGCTATTCAAATTATTCTATGTCCAAATTGTATATAATAAGAAAAAATATAAAAGTAATTATTATGAGAAAAAAAAAATAAAATAATTAGAGAAAAATAAAAAAAAGGGAACAAAAAAAGAATAAGGAAAATATAACGCATAAAAACATTATTATAATATCATAATGTTACTAACACCTTTTAAGGTTTTTATTTTAGTAAAAAACAATTTTTAATTATAGGAACCATAAATAACCCATAGATATATTCTTTAAATTAATAGATACAAAAATAATATTAAAATTGAACTTTTGATTTTAGAATTCTTTATACACATTGTTGAAAAGCTCTATATGTACATATATTATATTATGACATATATGAACATCTTATATAAATGAAAAATTTTGATATACATTTAAAATATATTTTTCGTTTACAATTATATTTTTTGCTACATTTATAATATTAAATCATTTATTTTATTTAGTTATATAATTTTTATTTTTATTTTTGTTTTTATTGTTTGTTTATTAATATATTAATGTTAGCATTTTTTGTAAAAGAAAATATGAATTGTATTAAAATAAATTGTATATAAGTATTATATAATAAAAATAGAAGTTTATTTTCCTTCCTTGTAATATTATATATAATAGTTTATAATATATATAAAAATATAAAATAATATAATTTTATATATATATAAAAATATTAGTTTTTGCGTGTATTATTTTTAATGGTTTTGTATAATTTATAAAAACCA
>NW_017385508.1:0-1161 GCF_001602025.1 Plasmodium gaboni | reverse complement strand
TGACAAATATATACCTAATTATGATAATGATCCTGAGATGAAAGAAGTAATGGAAAAATATAATGAACGATTAGCAATACGATGGAAAGAATATGATGAATTAAAGAAAGAAAAAGAAAGAAAATATAAAGAACAATACGATAAAGATATAAAAGAAATTATTTTAAAAGACAAAATAGAAAAACAACTAACAAAACAATTATCAGCATTAGACAAATTTACTGATATAGACGATTTAGCTAAAGGTATATACGAAAAAAGGGTAGCAACAAAAACGAAAAAAGGTTATAAAAAATCCAAGAAAACATTAGGTCATAACTTAACAGAATGGAACATTTTACCTAATATTGATATGTATGAATGGATACCTTTTTCATCTAAGGAAGCAAAAATTGATTGTAATATAAAAAATATGAAACATGCTCTTACTAAAGTTGGTTATATAGGTCGTAATAAATATGATTCTCATGGTAATAAGGATGGAAATGATACTACTGAACTTGCTCCAGTATTTAGTTCTATTATGAGTTCTTCTAATGCGTTCATTCAAAGATATATAGGAGATGATATTACATCTAATGGTAGTAGTTTTAAAAATAGTAGTGTTTCATCAATTTTTATTTACGCTTTATGGGAATTTTTTGAGCATATCGTAGTCCCTGTTTTCGCTGCTCTTTTTCTCGGAGGTAATAATGATGCAGATGAAAAGGAATGTATAAAATGCTGTGAGTGTAAAGGTAAGGAAGCGTGTGCTTGTGCATGTAAAAAAGCGAAAGAATGTTGTTGTGCTTGTGCATGTAAAAAAGCGAAAGTATGTTGTTGTGCATGTGCATGTGAAAAAGCAAAACAATGTGCTTGTGCATGTGCATGTATAACTACAGAAAACTGTTGTTGCACGGCTACATGTGTAAGTGCTTCTTCAGGTGTAGGTAAGTGTGCATGTGAACACGCAGGTCCTTGGAACGGATTTCTTGACAAGGTCGCGCCTTATTTTAAAGAACTATCTACACCATTTTTTGCATTTTATATTATAGCTTCCATACTATTAATTCTTTATTACATTTTAAAATATTATAGAAATTTAAAAATGGAAAAGAAACAGAAATATTTGAAAATATTACAAGATTAAATATTTAGTGATGTCATAATAATTTTTCGTGC
>NW_017385507.1:0-1472 GCF_001602025.1 Plasmodium gaboni | reverse complement strand
TAAAGATAATTATAAAAAACAAATTATTATAAAACAAAATAAGTAATAAAATAATATAATCTATACATATATGTATATATTTAATATTCTACGATTCCATCTTTGTAATAAACATAAAATAAAAAATAATAAAAAATAATAAAAAAAATTAAGAAAATAATAATACAACAAAAAAATAATAAAACAATTCTATATTATTATATATAGGTATATAAATGTAATATTTTAATATATCATCTTTGAAATATATATATATATATACACTGAACGAATAATTATTATGATATCAGTACATATCTTTTATTTTAATATTTTCATATATTTCATTTTTTTCTCCATTTTTACTTCTGTATAATATTTTAAAACATAATAAAGAATTAACATTATTGAAGCTATAATATATACTGCAAAAATAGCATCAACAAAAACTTGACCTTTTTCTATAATATTGTGCACCTTTGCGTAAAAGCCATTTCCATGAGCACACTTACACGCACAGGTAGCAACACTTTCACCTGCACATGCACATGCACATGCACAATTACCTACACATGTAACAGCACCTTCACCTGAACATGCACATTTACATGCACACATGCCTGCATCTGCACATTTACAACAACAAGTTTTTATTTCTTTACAAACGCACTCACACCTTTTCTTTTCATTAGCTTTACATTCATGTCCATGATCATCACTTCCAAAAATAAGAGCAGCGGCAGTAGGTATCACAATATGTTCTAGAATTTCCCATAACGCGTAAAGACCTAAAGAGAGTAAACCTTTTTGTTTTTTAAGACTACTACCACTAGATGTAATATCATCCCCCATATATCTTTGAATGAACGCATTAGAAGAACTCATAATAGAACTAAATAACTGATCCATGTCAATAGAATCTTTTCCATCCTTATTACCAAGTGAAGCAAATTTATTAGGACCTATATAACCAACTTTAGTAAGAGCATGTTTCATATTTTTTATATTACAATCAATTTTTGCTTCCTTAGATGAAAAAGGTATCCATTCATACATATCAATATTAGCTAAAATGTTCCATTCTGTTAAGGTATGACCTAATGTTTTCTTGGATTTTTTATAATCTTTTTTATTTTTTTTTGCTATCTTTTTTTCGTATATACCTTTAGCTAAATCGTCTATATCAGTAAATTTGTCTAATGCTGATAATTGTTTTGTTAGTTGTTTTTCTATTTTGTCTTTTAAAATAATTTCTTTTATATCTTTATCGTATTGTTCTTTATATTTTCTTTCTTTTTCTTTCTTTAATTCATCATATTCTTTCCATCGTATTGCTAATCGTTCATTATATTTTTCTATTACTTCTTTCATCTCAGGATCATTATCATAATTAGGTATATATTTGTCATATTCACATAATTTTCTCGATGATGTTATTTTTTTGATGTTTCTTATATGGATTAACATGTAACCGTTGCTTTGAAATTGTCTCT
>NW_017385506.1:0-1734 GCF_001602025.1 Plasmodium gaboni | reverse complement strand
TTTTTTTGCATTTTTTTCATTTGTTTTCATTCTGTTGTACGATAATGGTTATAACCATTTTAATAAAAAAAATAAAAAAATATATTTGTATTATGGAAAGATAATTGTTTTATATAATATAACAATAATATAATTTAGGATTATTGTTATTATATTAGTTATATATTTTATTATTTTCTATTTTTTTTTTTTTTTTTTTTTTTTTTTTTTTTTTTTTGGTACATAATATTATAAGATAAAATGTAATATTAAAATTTTTTTTTCTTACAATAATTTGAATGATGAAGCATTACATATAAATGAAAATGAAGCTCAGAACTTTAAAATGTTATTATGTTTATTTTTATTGAATAAAATATTGTTATTATTGTTATTATTATTATTGTCACCATTATTGTTATCATGCGTATGAAATATATATATATTATTATAATAACATACTTACATATATATATATAGGAAACATAATAATATAAGGATAACCATATATATGAGCATATTATATATATAACATTATTATTATTATTATTTTTTTTTTTTTTTTTTTTTTTTTTAGAGACAATTTCAAAGCAACGGTTACATGTTAATCCATATAAGAAACATCAAAAAAATAACAACATCGAGAAAATTATGTGAATATGACAAATATATACCTAATTATGATAATGATCCTGAGATGAAAGAAGTAATGGAAAAATATAATGAACGATTAGCAATAAGATGGAAAGAATATGATGAATTAAAGAAAGAAAAAGAAAGAAAATATAAAGAACAATACGATAAAGATATAAAAGAAATTATTTTAAAAGACAAAATAGAAAAACAACTAACAAAACAATTATCAGCATTAGACAAATTTACTGATATAGACGATTTAGCTAAAGGTATATACGAAAAAAGGGTAGCAACAAAAACGAAAAAAGGTTATAAAAAATCCAAGAAAACATTAGGTGATACATTAACAGAATGGAACATTTTACCTAATATTGATATGTATGAATGGATACCTTTTTCATCTAAGGAAGCAAAAATTGATTGTAATATAAAAAATATGAAACATGCTATTACTAAAGTTGGTTATATAGGTCCTAATAAATTTACTTCTCTTGGTAAAAAGGATGGAAATTATACTACTGAACTTGTTCCCGTATTTACTTCTATTATGAGTTCTTCTAATGCGTTCATTCAAAGATATATAGGGGATGATATAACATCCAATGGTAGTAATTTTAAAAATAGTAGTATTTCATCAATTTTTATTTACGCTTTATGGGAATTTTTAGAGCATATCGTAGCCCCTGTTATTGCTAGTCTTTTTTTAGGAGGTAATGGTAATGGAGAAGAACAGGGAAGTAAATGTTCAAATGAGTGTAAGTGTAAATGTACAGGATCGTCTTGTTGTACAGTTACATGTAAGGGAAAATGTGCTTGCGTGTGTGCAAATACAGCTACAGCAAAATGTTGTTGTACGTGTACAAGTGGAGGTGTATGCTCAAATTTATGTAAATGTACATGTGAACATTCAGGTATTGGGACATTTTTTAATAATTTTCTGCATTATTTTGATCAACTTTCAACACCCTTTTTTGCATTTTATATTATAGCTTCCATACTATTAATTCTTTATTATATTTTAAAATATTATAGAAATTTAAAAATGGAGAAAAAAGAGAAATATTTGAAAATATTACAAGATTAAATATTTAGTGATGTCATAATAATTTTTGCGTGCAT
>NW_017385505.1:0-2039 GCF_001602025.1 Plasmodium gaboni | reverse complement strand
GAAATTCTGTAAATTTTTATAAATATGGTATTATATATGGATTTAAAGTAAATAAAGAAATTTTGAAAGAAGTTGTAGATGAGCTGTTTTCAATTTATAATTTTAACACAGACATATTTACGGATACGTCTTTCTTACAAACAGTTTATTTACTCTTTAGAAAAATTGAAGACACTTACAAGACTCAAAGGAGAAACGATAGAATGGTAATAAATAAATAAATGAATTAATATATATATAAAATATTTGTAAAGTGATACTTATATATTTTGAATAATTATTTATTTAAACATATAAGTTATATTAATATGTTATATAATTTTTTTTAATTTTTTTTTCTTTTCATTTAACAGAGTATAAATAACATATTTTTTATGAATGTTGCAAATAATTATTCTAAGTTAAGTTTGGAACAAAGGGAATTAGAAATTCACAATTCGATGGCCTCAAGATTTTATTCAAAAACAATGTTTTCTGCGTTTCAAATGTTATTTTCTACAATGTTAAGTAATGAAGCAAATCATCTTGATAAGGTTTATGGGAAAAGTGGTAAAATAGGTATAGCAACAAGTGTCTCTGCATATCTTACTTTTGCTTATGTATATAATGGAAGTATTATGGATAGTTTAACTAACAGTTTATTACCACCTTATGCTAAAAAACCCATAACTCAATTAAAATATGGAAAAACATTTGTTTTTTCAAATTATTTTATGTTAGCTTCGAAAATGTACGAAATGTTAAATTATAAAAATTTAAGCCTTTTGTGTGAATATCAAGCTGTAGTCAGTGCAAATTATTACTCTTCTAAAAAGGTAGATCAATTCCTTGGAAGAAAATTTTTCCCCCTTACTACAACATTTCTGTATTTGAGATTAAAACAAACAAGCGGATTTTCAGGTCTTGGATGGTTTCAACTTTTTGGAAAATGGGATAATAATGATCCCCCAGCATTTTTGTATTTTCATTTTTTTCTTAATTTATATTTTGACTCTGGAAAATATTTTCCTGGAGGTTTTTCAACGTCTTTAAGAGAACAAACAGAACACGTAACCAAAATGGGTTATATTAAAAAGCCATCGGTTCAGGGTTTTACACAGAGCGTGTTTTTGCAACTTACTAATATAGTCATGTATGCTCTTTGTTTTATGGACATTTCACAAATATATGCTTATTTCGAAAATGTAAATTTTTATATTATAAGTAATATTCGTTTCCTTGAAAGATATTTTAATATATTCAATAAATACTTTATAGAACTTTTCAGAAGAAAACTTAAAGAGTATACAAGTGATGTACTTCTAAAATACGAATACGAAACTTATATAAATATAAGAAAACGTGGTTATCTTGACGAGGCCATGGAAGCCAGAATTGCTGCTAAAAATAAAATAAAGGAATATTTATATGATAATGATGAAAATATTAAAACTAATTTAAGAAGATATGCTATGGAAAATATGCATAAAATTAATATGTCGACATATGTGGATGACTATATTTTTTTTGATGATTGTGATAAAAATGAGGAATTTCTAAATGATAGATGTAATATGTGTCCTGTTTATGAGGAATCCGATGAAGACAACCAGAAGGATTTATCGTCAAGTAGTATGGCTATAACAAGAGTAAAAAGTAGAACTACGAAATTTATTGATTATAAAAAATTTCCTGAAGAAGCTTCAGTAGAATTGTCGGAAGAAGAAAATAGTGATGATGATATAAATTTAACTGATAATGCATTGATGATTACAAATATACCACAAAATGAATAATATATATATATATATATATATATATATATATATATATATTGTAAAATTTTTATGGTTTATTTTCTTATTTCTTGTAAATATTATATATGAATATAATTTCTTCATTGTTTTATATAATTAATAAAAATATATGATTTCCTTCTATATTAAAAAGTTTTGTGTTGTTTTATATATTTGTATAATATTTTTACATAAAAATAGTTTTTTTATATTTAGGATTTATTATATTTTTCTAATTTTTTTGAATTTATATGTAAATGCGTA
>NW_017385504.1:0-982 GCF_001602025.1 Plasmodium gaboni | reverse complement strand
GAAGCTTTAGATGATATAACAAATCAATACGGATTAGGTTTGATCAACCACTTGGGTCCTCACCTCATAGGTAAAAAAATATACATATATAAATATACATATATATATATATTAAAATATATATATATATATATATATATATATATGTATATATTTTTTTTTTTACAGCCCTGGGACATTTTATGGTATTAAAATTAGCTCTTAAAAATTATAAAAATTATTTTGAAGCAAAAAATACAAAATTTTTTAGTTGGCAAAAAATTTTACAGTTCAGCTTAACAGATCGATTTAAAGTTCTTGATATGATGTGTGACCATGACTCTGTATATTACTCAGAAAAAAAACGTAGAAAAACTTACTTAAAAGTAGATAGATCGAATACATCTATGGAATGTAATATATTGGAATATTTAATACATTTTTTTAATAAATATCAGTTAGAAATAATTAAAACGACACAAGATACTGATTTTGATTTACATGGTATGATGGAACATAAATATATAAAAGATTATTTCTTCTCATTTATGTGTAAGGATCCTAAAGAATGTATCATTTATCATACTAACCAATTTAAAAAAGAAGCCAACGAAGAAAATACGTTTCCTGAAGAACCTAATCGTGAAATCAGTGCATATAATTTATATTTAAATTATTATTATTTCATGAAACGTTATAGTTCATATGGAACAAAAAAAGCATTATATGTTCATTTATTAAATTTAACTGGACTTTTAAGTAATAAAATAAATATATAAATGTGTTTGTGTATAATGACGTATATATATATATAATTTTTTTTTATTTTATTAGATTATGATACAAGAGCATATGTGACATCTCTTTATTTACCAGGATATTACAACGGTAAGGAAAATATATATATATATATAAAGAAACACACAATTTAAATTTCATCCTAATCTTATTTTCTTTTTAGTCGTTGAAATGTCCTTTACAGAAGATGTTGAGTTCACAACCC
>NW_017385503.1:0-768 GCF_001602025.1 Plasmodium gaboni | reverse complement strand
TAATAATAATTTAAATATAAATTATATGCACTTATTTCACGATTGGGTTCGTCTTGTTCAGGAAACGTATTTTCTTCGTTGGCTTCTTTTTTAAATTGGTTCGTATGATAAATAATACATTCTTTAGGATCATTACACATAAATGAAAAGAAATAATCTTTTATATATTTATGTTCCATCATACCATGTAAATCAAAATCAGTATCTTGGGTAGTTTTTATTATTTCTAACTGATATTTATTAAAATAATGTATTAGATATTCCAATATATTACATTCCATAGATGCATTTGATCTATCGACCTTCAAATATGTTTTTCTACGTTTTTTTTCGGAATAGTACACAGAGTTCTGGTTACACATCATGTCAAGAACTTTAAATCTATCAGACATGGAGAACTCTAAAATTTTTTGCCAACTAAAAAATTTGATATTTTTTTCTTCAAAATAATATTTATAATTTTTAAGAGCTAGTTTCAATACAATAAAATGTCCCAAGGCTATAAAAAAAAATATATATACATATATGTGAATATATATACATGTGGTATATATTTATTTATTTGTACCTATTAGATGAGAACCCAAATGATTAATTAAGCCCAATCCATATTGATTTGTTATATCATCTAAAGTTTCCATAAAATTTACATTAGAATTGGTAGTAAAAAAGAAATCATTTGAATCCATTACATCTATTTTATTATCTCATAGTATAAGAGCATCAGCTTTATTTTGTATTTCGTGTGACTGTTTAATATCATAAACA
>NW_017385502.1:0-1959 GCF_001602025.1 Plasmodium gaboni | reverse complement strand
CCTATATCTCAGAATTTGTGGATCAATTGATTGGGTCCATGGTAAATGTACAAAAATTGGAGACAATAATCATGTTTGTGGTACAAATGGTGAGAGTAATATGTGTGAGAAAGGAAGTCCTACGCCACAAACTTTTTTTTTCAATAGCGGACTTGCAACTCCTTCCTCCATATACTTGTTTTTTTATTTTTTCTCTAATTTATACCTGGATGCAGGAAAACATTTTCCTGGAGGATTTGGTCCTGCAATAAAAGAACAAACACAACATGTTAGTGAAAAATCGTACGAACGTAAACCTTCCGTTCATAGTTTTAATAGAAATTTTTTCATGGAATTGACTAACGGGTTCATGTACGCGTTTTGTTTTTTCGGAGTTTTTGCTTTATATGCATATTATGAAAATATTCATTTTTATATCACGAGCAATTTCCGTTTCTTGGATAGATATTATAGTGTATTCAATAAATATTTGATAAATTTTGTACGAACAAAACTTAAAGAATATACAAGTGATATTTTAATAAAATACGAACGTGAAGCATATTTAAGTATGAAAAAGTATGGGTATCTAGGTGAAGTTATTGCTTCAAGACTTTCTTCTAAAGATAAAATCATGAATTATTTACATGAAACTAACGAGGAAACCATGAGTAATTTAAGAAGATATGATATGGAACATGCGTTCAAGAACAAAATGGTTACTTATGTAGATGATTTTGCTTTTTTTGACGATTGTGGAAAAAACGAACAATTTTTGAACGAGAGATGTGATTACTGTCCTGTCGTTGAAGAAGTGGAAGAAACACAATTATTTACTGCCGCTGATGATACAACCACTCATGAGACCACGATGGTGTCCAAACCAACTAGTACGTACATTGATGTTGAAAAAATAAATGAATCGGAATCGGCAGATAGTGACTATGATGATGAAAAAGAATTTGACGAACCCGACGACGAATTAATGATCGCGCGATTTCACTAATATACATACATATGTGATTTGTATATATAGTAATGTTAGGATTTTATATTATGATTTAGGATTTGTGTTTTTATTTAACAGATATATATATGATTTGTTTTGATTTTGTTTGTTTGTTTAATTTTATTTGGTTTCCTTCATTTGTTTTAAAATTTGTTTTTTGTAATATTATTTGTTAATAAAAATATTTGTCTTAATATATTTTCTCTTAAATGTTTTTTTTCTTAATAATTTTTTTATTTGGATAATTTTTTTTTCTTTATATTGTTTTTATTTTAATTATACAGAAGTTATATTTCTATTTATATTTTCACTGATATTTATGTTTTTATTACAATATAATTAAAAATAAGAAATAAACTGTGTGAAATAGAATGAAAAATTATAATTATCGTAGTTCTTCCTCTTTAATATTTATTTTTTCTCTATATAAAAGTATTTGTGTAATAAATAAAAATACATATTAATACTATTATACTAAATAGAAAATTATTATTAAATATAACACACATATATATAATGACAAATATAAATTTAATAATATCTATGTAGTTATTAGTTTGTAATATTGAACAATCGGTTATATATTGCCGATATTGTTAAATAATGAATATTTCTAAAGATAGAAAAAATATTTAATTTAACATAATTTTTCGTATTGTAATTATATTTTTTCTTTATTTTATTTTATTCTTGTTATATTATAATATAAAATAAATAGTTAAAATTTTAAAAATATAAAGACATACTTTTAGCAATGTAATGTTACATTTTATTGTACATTAAAAATTAAAAAAGTAAATAATTTCCTATAGTAAATATTTTTACTACATATATTCAATTTATCCATTTTAAAATAATAGTTTATATTCATATATATATGTATAATATATGTTCTGTAATATATTTTAGAAAAGATAAAAAAATTGTTAATTTAAAAACATATATATATATATATATATATATATTTTATT
>NW_017385501.1:0-1055 GCF_001602025.1 Plasmodium gaboni | reverse complement strand
TTGTAATATGTTCAGTGGTTGTATCATGAGCGGCAGTATATAATTGTGTTTCTTCCACTTCTTCAACGACAGGACAGTAATCACATCTTTCATTTAAAAATTGTTCGTTTTTGCCACAATCATCAAAAAAAGCAAAATCATCCACATAAGTAACCATTTTGTTTTTAAAAGCATTTTCCATATCATATCTTCTTAAATTATTCATGGTCTCCTCGTTCGTTTCGTGCAAATAATTCATGATTTTATCTTTGGACGACAATCTTGACGCAATAACTTCACCCAAATACCCATACTTTTTCATACTTAAATGTGCTTCACGTTCGTATTTTATAAGAATATCACTTGTAAATTCTTTAAGTTTAGTTCGTACAAAATTTATCAAATATTTATTGAATACACTATAATATCTTTCCAAGAAACGGAAATTGCTCGTAATATAAAAATGAATATTTTCATAATATGCATATAGAGGAAAAACTGCGAAAAAACAAAAGGCGTACATGAACCCGTTCGTCAGTTCCATGAAAAAATTTCTATTAAAACTATGAACTGATGGTTTCCGCTCGTATGTTTTTTCACTAACATGTTTTGTTTGTTCTTTTACTGCAGGACCAAACCCTCCAGGGAAATGTTTGCCTGCATCCAGGTATAAATTCGTGAAAAAATAAAAAAATAAATATTGGGCTGCTGGAGCAGCAAGGAAGGTACTAAAAAAAAAATTTTGTGGCATAGGACTTCCTGTCTCACACTTATTACTAGTACTAGTTGTATTACAATCATGATCCTTTTGTCCAATTTTTGTACATTTACCATAGACCCAATCAATTGATCCACAAATTCTGAGATATAGGAAATATGTTGTTATGGGTAAAAATTTTCTTCCAATAAACTGACCTACTTTTTTAGAAGAGTAGAAATTCGCACTTGCCACGGCCTGGTATTCGCATAAAAGACTTAAATTTTTATAATTTAACATCTCGTACATTTTGGATGCTAGCATGAAATAGTTTGAGAAAACGAACGTTTTTCCATATTTTAATTGTGTTATGGGTTTT
>NW_017385500.1:0-1499 GCF_001602025.1 Plasmodium gaboni | reverse complement strand
CCTGCGGGCGAACTGATCATCCAATCTTTAAATTTATGTTCGAGAATTAACGATAAAGGATATGATCTTGGTAATCCTAAAGGCGGTTCATTCAATTGGTGGAAAAAATCTAGTTGGAGAAACGAGTTGACATGAACCAAAAATGTAAGCGATTTTTTCATTTTATCTAATGTTCCACTTTTCATTAATTTTTCCAATTCTGCGAAAATGTATATATGTATATATATATGTATACACATAGTGATAACAAATATATATATGTATATACATAGTGATTACAAATATATATATGTGTTACCATCTACTAAATTGTTTGGAATATGTTTCCTAACATATAAAGTATAATATTTTTTTATAGGTGAAGGGAACCAATAGTTCGTTACGACCGTTCTGTTGAACGTATCTTCATCTTTTATATTTAAATACATTGCTTCAGCAATATTTTTGTTCGAAATATCTATAAATTAATATATATATGTACATATATGTGTATATGTATATATATATTTATATGTGTATATGTTTATTACCTTTAAAACTTGTAAGTCTAAATAAAAATAGGAATGTGTACCAATTAATATCATGAGATAAGAAATTACTGTACTCTTGATAGACATCTAATGTTTTCATTAGTGATGATACTTTTTGTATTTTGAGACCTTTAGTTAAATATACGTAAAATTTCTGTACCATCGAAGGAACTTCATCGAATTTCACTAATAAAGAAAAAAATATAATATATATAAATATATAGGTATATGTATTTATTTATGTATATATATTGTCTCCTTTAGTTTTATATATTACTGTTAGAGTATAAAAATGCTCCTTTACACAAATCACATTTTGTTATATCATTACGGAAATTACTATCTTTCAACAATTGGTTTGGTTGGTGTAAATGACATTTCTCAATACCTATTAAAATAATATATATATATATATATATTTATATTTTCATGAAGTAAAGAAAAATATATTTTAATTTATAACAAAAAAATTATATAAAAGAAAAATATATAAAAATATTAATATTTTTATTTACATTTTAATAAATTCTCAAAAAGGGTGGCAAACTCATTTTCTTCCGTAAAAGACATTTCAACAGCTAAAACAAAAAATAATAAAATATATGATGACATTTATATTATATACACATATAAATATATATATATATATATATTCCTCCTTACCGTTGTAATATCCTGGTAAATAAAGAGACGTGACGTACGCTCTCGTATCATAATCTAACAAAATAATATAAATAACAATATATTTATATTACATTTAAATAAAATTTAAAGCATCTTATATACATACATATATATATGTTTAAATATAACATTATACACACACACACATATATACATATATATATATATATATATATTTTTTTTATTACTTAGAAGTCCTGTTAAATTTAATAAATGGACATATAATGCTTTTTTTGTTCCATATGAACTATAACGTTTCATGAAATAATAATAATTTAAATATAA
>NW_017385498.1:0-886 GCF_001602025.1 Plasmodium gaboni | reverse complement strand
TGAATACGCTTTTTATTTTTTTTATTTGTATTCTGGGTTATTTTCTTCTGTACCTTTTTAAATATATATAATAAAAATATTTGAATATGTATTCATATGTTACATTAAACTAATAATGATATACGTGTAAAACGTAATAGTAAAAAATGGTTTTATTCCTTAAAACATGTATTTTTAATATAATATTCATTTTATATATAAATGAAAACGTAATATATTCAAAAAGAAATGAATATAAAAATGAAACTATTATTAAAAATATTAAAAATAAAAATAAAAATATAAATAAAAATGTAAATGATAATGATAATATCAATCAGTTAAAATCCATGATTGGAAATAATGATCTACATAAAAATTTAAAAATATTAGAAAAATTAATTCTAGAATCTTTAGAAAAAGATAAATTAAGATATCCTGTCATTAAAGAAGATACAGAACAATTATTAGATATATCGAAATTTAAAAAAAAATATATTATAGATAAGAATGAAGAATACTACGTCATACCTACTCTTCAATCAACGTTTCATGATATTGTAAAATATGAATATTATATGAAAGGACAATTAATAGAAGTTTATAATTCTAATATCTCAGATATAATAAAAAAAAAATTATTTATTGTAAGAACCTTGAAAACTATAAAATTAATGCTTATACCATTAAATTATTACAAACAAAATAATGATTTAAAAATTGCTCTCGAAGAATTAAATAATGTATTTATATCAAAAAATGTTGAAGAGAAATCAATTAATCCAATAATTGACGACGAGACATTTTTTAGTAATTTGATAAACGATGTTAGTGAAATTAAAAAAAATAAAGAGATAGAAAATAAAGGCGAAACACTTATACTAGGAGATAATAAAATAGATGTAAT